>NC_091174.1:17521662-17561662 GCF_040958095.1 Procambarus clarkii
CTCAGCATCCTTCTGTGCTGCTTTATTAATGACAGGTAACACACTCTCCAGGTCCCCCGAGGCCCACCTGCTCTAGTGCTTCACAGTAGGCTGACTCCGGCCTACCGTCAGCAGCGGCCAGGCACTGTGGGTATGACGTCAGAGGCCTAGCTGCCTCACGATTGGTTGTCACTCTAATCATCTGCAATTTGAAGGCTGACAGTATTACACGACAGTGGCCAAGGTCCTGTCCAATTCAACAGTACCTGAAGCATACCTGGAGAGGGTTTCGAGAGTTCTTCTACTCACTGAGCCTGGCTTGAGGTCAGGCTCGACTTGTGATTACTTGGTCCACCAGGCTGTTGCATGGAGCGGCCCGCAGGCCCACATACCCACTACAGTTGGACCGGATATGTCCTGTCGAGCCGGATGCACTGACAACGTCAATATTATAGTCTTTTAATTAAGAATTCATTCGTTACATTTTTAACGACCTCATCGATCACGTTAAAAAACGCGACCTACGAGGCGAGAGAACGGGTTGGATCATTTAGGCTATTGATGTTAGCGTCCTGCAGGAGGGCACATTCATCACAACTCAGCTTGTACATTGCCCCTAGAAAACTTGTTCCCTTGTTCCAGTAACATTTTTTCCACGTGTTCTATTTATATAATTAGTTTATATAGATTTGTTGTTGCGCTTATGTTACTGTGTCTATGGATACTGTCACAGTTGCTGTGGGTACTGTCACAGTTGCTGTGGCTACCGTCACAGTTGCTGTGGGTACTGTCACTGTTGCTGTGGCTACCGTCACAGTTGCTGTGGCTACCGTCACAGTTGCTGTGGCTACCGTCACAGTTGCTGTGGGTACTGTCACAGTTGCTGTGGGTACTGTCACAGTTGCTGTGGGTACCGTCACAGTTGATGTGGGTACCGTCACAGTTGCTGTGGGTACTGTCACAGTTGCTGTGGGTACTGTCACAGTTGCTGTGGGTACTGTCACAGTTGCTGTGGGTACTGTCACAGTTGCTGTGGGTACTGTCACAGTTGCTGTGGGTACTGTCACAGTTGCTGTGGGTACTGTCACAGTTGCTGTGGGTACCTCACCTCACCGGATCTCTAGTTTTATAAAGTTGTTTCGCCCAGACAATGGTCCAGGAAGCAGCCCGTGACAGCTGTCTAACTCCCAGGTACTGCTAGGTGACAGGGGCATCAGGGGTGAAAGAAACGCCTTACATTTTGTTTCTCGCTGGCGCCGGGAATCGAACCCCAGTAAGCAGGATTACGTGCCCAGCGTGCTGTCCACTCAGCCACCAGCGCCCATGTGTGTGGGGGGGAAGGGGGGGGAGGGGGGAAGGGGGGGGGGGAGGGGGGGGAGGGAACAACGGTGAAACAGCGCAGGTGTAGGAAACAGAAGTGAAGCAGCACAGGTGTGTGTGAGGAACACAGGTGAAGCAGCACAGATGTGTGTGAGGAACACAGGTGAAGCAGCACAGGTGTGTGTGAGGAACACAGGTGAAGCAGCACAGGTGTGTGTGAGGAACACAGGTGAAGCAGCACAGGTGTGTGTGAGGAACACAGGTGAAGCAGCACAGGTGTGTGTGAGGAACACAGGTGAAGCAGCACAGGTGTGTGTGAGGAACACAGGTGAAGCAGCACAGGTGTGTGTGAGGAACACAGCTGAAACAGCACAGGTGTGTGTGTGTGAGGAACACAGGAGAAGCAGCGCAGGTGTGTGTGAGGAACACATGTGAAGCAGCGCGGGTGTGTGTGAGGAACACAGCTGAAGCAGCGCAGGTGTGTGTGAGGAACACAGCTGAAGCAGCACAGGTGTGTGTGTGAGGAACACAGCTGAAGCAGCGCAGGTGTGTGTGAGGAACACAGCTGAAGCAGCACAGGTGTGTGTGTGAGGAACACAGCTGAAGCAGCGCAGGTGTGTGTGAGGAACACAGCTGAAGCAGCACAGGTGTGTGTGTGTGTGGTGGGGAAGAGTACAGAGAGCAAGACGTACCGCTGGGGTGGTACAGATGTGTGCCTGGATACAACATTCCACATTAATATTCATTGAGTAACATTACACCCGCCCCATACCGCACTAAGGCAGGCAGAGACCGACATTACTCTCCCATACCGCACTAAGGCAGGCAGAGATCGACATTACTCTCCCACACCACCACCTCCTCGATTAAACAAATCAAACACATTTTTTCCAACCAACCATTTCAATCTCAACAAAATAGTCAACTCTATGCATGGAAAATTAAAAAAAATAGAGCTGCTTAGGGGAGAGGGGTGTGTCTAGATGAAGGGGGTAGATAGGAGAGGCAACCACGCCAGCTGGCCGAGGCGTGGTTGGAGTACTCCCAGGTCGTGCAGGAGAGGCAACTCTTCCTGCAATGCGGGCAAGAAACTTGTCTTGTAAACAATGTTGTTGAGGAGGGCAGCAGCGGGCGCCTCTCTACAAGAAGAGTAGAGGCTTGGTAGCTATTATTAGTTATGTGGGGAGGGGGAGGGTGTATGGTGACAGAGTTGGCACGGCCCTCACTGGCCCTCCTGTGGTGGAGATGGGGGCCCTCAGTGGTGGAGATGGGGCCCTCAGTGGTGGTGATGGGGGCCCCTCAGTGGTGGTGATGGGGGCCCTCAGTGGTGGAGATGGGGCCCCTCAGTGGTGGTGATGGGGGCCCTCAGTGGTGGAGATGGGGGCCCCTCAGTGGTGGAAATGTGGGGCCTCAGTGGTGGAGATGGGGGGCCCTCAGTGGTGGAGATGGGGGCCCTCAGTGGTGGAGATGGGGGCCCCTCAGTGGTGGAGATGGGGGCCCCTCAGTGGTGGAGATGGGGGCCCCTCAGTGGTGGAGATGGGGGCCCCTCAGTGGTGGAGATGGGGGCCCCTCAGTGGTGGAGATGGGGGCCCCTCAGTGGTGGAGATGGGGGCCCCTCAGTGGTGGAGATGGGGGCCCCTCAGTGGTGGAGATGGGGGCCCCTCAGTGGTGGAGATGGGGGCCCCTCAGTGGTGGAGATGGGGGCCCCTCAGTGGTGGAGATGGGGGCCCCTCAGTGGTGGAGATGGGGGCCCCTCAGTGGTGGAGATGGGGGCCCCTCAGTGGTGGAGATGGGGGCCCTCAGTGGTGGAGATGGGGGCCCTCAGTGGTGGAGATGGGGGCCCTCAGTGGTGGAAATGGGGGCCCTCAGTGGTGGAAATGGGGGCCCTCAGTGGTGGAAATGGGGGCCCTCAGTGGTGGAAATGGGGGCCCTCAGTGGTGGAGATGGGGGCCCTCAGTGGTGGAGATGGGGGCCCTCAGTGGTGGAGATGGGGGCCCTCAGTGGTGGAGATGGGGGCCCTCAGTGGTGGAGATGGGGGCCCTCAGTGGTGGAGATGTGGGCCCTCAGTGGTGGAGATGGGGGCCCCTCAGTGGTGGAGATGTGGGCCCTCAGTGGTGGAGATGGGGGCCCTCAATGGTGGAGATGGGGGCCCCTCAGTGGTGGTGATGGGGGCCCCTCAGTGGTGGAGATGGGGGCCCTCAGTGGTGGAGATGGGGGCCCCTCAGTGGTGGAGATGTGGGCCCTCAGTGGTGGAGATGGGGACCCTCAATGGTGGTGATGGGGGCCCCTCAGTGGTGGTGATGGGGGCCCTCAGTGGTGGAGATGGGAACCCTCAGATTCGGTAGGTCCTCACTGGTTGGTTATTACCAATCTTGGGGACTAACTTATTGTGCACCCCATACTCATCCTGTGACGGTAGTTTATTGTGCACCCCATACTCATCCTGTGAGTGGTTGGTTATTGTGCACCCCATACTCATCCTGTGAGTGGTTGGTTATTGTGCACCCCATACTCATCCTGTGAGTGGTTGGTTATTGTGCACCCCATACTCATCCTGTGACGGTAGTTTATTGTGCACCCCATACTCATCCTGTGAGTGGTAGTTTATTGTGCACCCCATACTCATCCTGTGAGTGGTAGTTTATTGTGCACCCCATACTCATCCTGTGAGTGGTAGTTTATTGTGCACCCCATACTCATCCTGTGAGTGGTAGTTTATTGTGCACCCCATACTCATCCTGTGAGTGGTAGTTTATTGTGCACCCCATACTCATCCTGTGAGCGGTAGTTTATTGTGCACCCCATACTCATCCTGTGAGCGGTAGTTTATTGTGCACCCCATACTCATCCTGTCAGCGATAAAACAACAGGATTACACAAGGTCATGATAGGACTACGTGGGAATTGTGTATCACTTGTATACAAGTTCATGTGGAAATTTGAACAATAAAATGATAATGCTGACGATAAAGTATTACATATAATACAATATTAATTTCTATTTGAGAAAACATTTCTATTTTTAATGAAGAGCATGTTAAAATTGATGAATACGTCTCTGGGCTCGGCCGCTGGATGGAATGGACTTGCCTAAGTTGGTCTTCTTTATCATACGTAGAGGAACATATTTCAAGTGGATTCTGTAGCTTGGAAAGTTATTTGTTCAGTTCCTTTTTGAGAGTCTCAGGAGGGTTGTGTTGTGCCTCTTAGTTCACTGTTTACTTTTCACGCCAAGGCTTTACCCGGGAAACACAAACCGAAACTGTGTCTATTTTCCGCTTCTTACAACTTGGAATAAAGTTGTTACATCTTGGCTTAACGTGTTTATGACGTATTAGAACGTTCTTACAACTAGCTATATTGGTTGTTATAACTGGTTAGGAGGTGTTAAAACTTGTTTGAACGTTGTACCAACGTTGTAGTTTCGGAGTGTGTTTGGCGGGTATTGAACCCTTTCCGCTAGTTATTTATTTGGGTATCTGCTTGATCTGCTTGAAGGGGTTCTGGGTGTTGTTCTACTCCCCAAGCCCGGCCCGAGGCCAGAGAGAGAGACCTTGGTCCAACAGGCTGTTGTTTGGAGCGGCCCGCAGGCCCACAATATATTCATGTATTATTTCATGTATTTGTGTTTGCAAGTATACATTTGTGATGTAAGTGCGTAGTGTCCGATTAAGTAATGTTGCTGATTACTACTTTATTGTTTGTGAACATCAAATGACAAGTATTTTAACTGATAGTTGGCTGGTGTCAGCTGGTTGAGGGACAGCTGTCCACGATGTCTAATGAGATCTCTGACACTCGTTTGTTTATTGCCTTGACAGAACCCGGGCCGTGGGAACATTGATCCCCGGAACCAACAACAGGTTGTATTCTCCCTCTTTTTTTTTTTTTTTTTTTTAAAGATATATACAAGAGTTGTTACAATCTTGTAGAGCCACTAGTACGCGTAGCGTTTCGGGCAGGTTCCTGGAATACGATCCCCTGCCGCGAAGAATCGTTGAATTGGGTTAAAGTTAATTTAAACTCTACCCAATCTTAAATTGGGTAGAATGAAGTCTTTAAGGAAGACAATTTCCTACATATTATTTTTCTAGATTTTCGAAGCCATTTTGTATATAGTTTATTCTGTAAATTCCTCATCCATTACGTCTCAAGATTTGTATATTGGAATCATTACCAAGTTTTACTTGCTACTTTAATTCCAAATTCCTCTAAAACATTATTTACAAATTTAATAGTTCTGTCCATACAAGTTCCTCCTTAATATACACACCAAATCCTCTATTTGATCTGCTTTATCCAGAGTTCCCTGTACATATTAGCTCTTGTATGAGGCTTTGTGAATGTTGCAAACACTGTATGTGAATCTTAGGACATTTATGTATGGAGGCTTATTTCTCGTTGTTGACTTTAAGCCTTGTAAGCTGGTAAATATATTTATTGTTTGCCTTGTTTCTGTGAGGACTTAAGGTCTCTTACGTATCCATCTTGATCCCAGGGTGTGCTGTAGTTTTGTATTAGATTCCTCCAATACTGTTAGTTGCACTGTTGCTCTAATCTTGAGGATCGCAATGTGTGGTGCACGGTTAATGGTCGTGTGGCCGGCTTGTAGTCCAATCTTGGCCACTTGTCCATTCCCTCCTGTACTCTGGCCGCATTTTTTCTGTCTACACTCTTACCTGTTCTACACTGCTTACATCTCCGCTTAACAATCGTGCTGAAATTTCCATTTTTCCGTCAGCTTATCTTCCCGTCTGTAACGTACTGCTACATGCGAGCAACGAGGAGGCCTGGTCGACGACCGGGCCGCGGGGACGATAAGCCCCGGAAACACCTCAAGGTAAGGTAACCTCAAGGTAAGGTAACCTCAAGGTAAGATACATTGAAATGAAAATCTGGCCAGTTGGTACCTTAATATTTCCCAGCCAACGTGAGGTATCATCAGTCGAGGGCTGGCATAATTTACTGTGAAAATATTTACAATTTGTTCCAAAACAGAGTTCCTTTTCTTACTATATTCGTGAATATCTTTAGAATGTGAGAGTCTGTCCTCCTGTGGGTTCATATTTACGTATTCACTTAGCATAATATTTGCAATCATTTGCATTTATGGATTTTTTGTCATTGGACAGTCCTGTGTTGGGATTTACTACCTGATGTGTGGTTTACCTGTGTTCCCTTCCCAAGTTCACGTTTCTCGATCCTTGAAGGAAACCAACGTCGTCTATGCCTTCACATGCCAACTTGGAGACTGTAAGCCCCAAAGAACTCAGTACATAGGCAAGACAACAACGTCTCTTTCCAGGCGATTAACAATGCACAAACAACAAGGCTCCATTAAGGAACATATAATCTCCTCTTACAACCAGACCATCACCAGAGAAATCTTAACAAACAACACAGAAATCATCGACAGATACAGCGATAGCAGGAGACTCGACATCAGCGAGGCACTACACATCAAAAAGTCAACACCAGCAATCAACAGCCAATTAACACATAACTATATTCTACCCACTTCAAGACCCCGAACCAACAAAGAAGCAGCAAGAGAAAAAAATGGGCCAATAGACCTTCTGTAGTTACTTTCATTCTTATTTTTTTTTTTTAAATTTTGCCCCGAGGGGCGAGTTTATTGGGCAGCGCCACTCATCTTGTGAGTGAACATACCGCCATAGCAGAATGTACAACACTCCCCAATAGGAAGAAAACCCGCTGGGTTGTTCATCCTTTTCATTCTTATGTTTTCATACCTAATTTATACCATTCTCACCCAAAATATTTGTGTTATATCACTTCACCCAAAATGCATATAAGCATGATATTTGTTATGTGTAAACCAGTCTCTGAGAATGTAAGAAAACCTTACGAAACGCTTTTAGGCATCAGACCAAAAATAAAAATGTAAAAAAAAAATTTTGGAGACCCGTTTGAAGGGTCTGAGTGGTGTAGTCGATTAAGGCGTACCAGTTATGGTAGCAGCGCCAACAGCTGTACTTTCTGAGTTCGAGTCAACTGCTGGGGTGGTGTCTATCGTTGTTTACCAAAAAACTTGCGAGTTTATGCAAGTAAATTGTAATATATATATATATATATATATATATATATATATATATATATATATATATATATATATATATATATATATATATATATTATATATATATATGTGTGTGTGGAGGAGGCTCTGTTGTTTACCGAGCCATTACCTAGGGACATCCTGACGTCACCGTGCCTAGCCTTCACAGAGTGCTGTGTGAATGTCCTGGGAAGGTGCAGGAGTGGCGGCAAGTGCCTAGAGTGGACCATCTCAACAAAAACGGATAAAAACAGGTTGGTGTGCAGTGTATGGAATACAACGGCAGTGAGGGCCACGCTGGCGCCCTCTAGGCCTCCCAGGCTAAGGTGTGGGGGAGGAGGGGGTGTTGTTGTTCGGTCGGGCGAGGGGGGGGGGGTCACCCATGTGCCACCCAGTGTTTATAGAAATACGTTTGGGAAAGAAAAATGAAAATAAAAATCAGCAATCATGGTCAGAGCTAATAGAGCTCACAGTGTGTCGGATTACAAGTGTATGATTCATTCACCATTGTGCAGTGATATACAGGAAAATTATACCAGTGTTCAAGTGTCACCCAGACCCCCCCTCAAGCTGAGCGAGGCCCGGTCAACCCCCACCTCCTCCCCGCCCGCCGGCCTGACCGCACCACAGTACCTCCTGCCATCCCACCACCCAGCCCACCCTGCCCCTGGGTGTCTCCCACCCACCTATTCACCGCCCTCACTGTGCTTGAGGCAGGGATGTGCTACCCTTCATGCACCCAGATATGGCACAGGTCACAGCAGGCATTCATGTTCCTCCCAAAAGGGAGGGAGACACAAGTACTCATAGGAGTGGTGAGTGTGAGGGACAGCTAGCCACCCCTCCTGCCACCACCCGTGTCCACCCCTGCCGCCACCACCCCTGTCATCCCTCCCACGCCGGCCGCCCGGGGGATGGAGGGGACTCCACCAACTAACCAGGAACCCCTCAGCCAAGAACAGGGTCCTGGGAACAGTGCACCCAGACGTGCAACCAGAGGACCCAGACTCAGAGGAACGTGCCGGGTGTGTGACGAATCACACAGCCTTAGAAACGATGGAACCCTACGTCAACACAACGGCTGTGAGGGTTCATGGACGGAACCTGTAGAGAGAGAAGGCCCACAGGTCCCTCCGGCACCCCCACACATCCCAGCAAACTTCATGTCATCAGATGACCTCCTGGGGGCCATCAAAGCATCCACCACCAGAACTCTTCCCCACATTCCTAAAGCAGCGCGCCCATTTGCAGCAGGGAAATATACAGACCTTTTAAGGAAAGTAAATGAACGGTCTGAAAATCTTAATGCTGCAGCCACCATCAAAGCATGGCATAGTTTGCTCCTGTTTGGCAATATTTGCTTAGGCGTACCTGCAAGAGGAGGCAAGTCGCTAGCCTCATCAGTCACTAGGGCAATAAATAATTTCCCCAGAGCTGACAACTTGATCCCCATCCCTCCTCAACGCAAAAACCGTCGTGGCAGACCCAAGAGTTCCAATGACAATTTTAAACTAGGAACACAAGTGACCAAAAAAATTGAAGAGGGCAACACAGTAGGGGCAATTAGGTTACTTACCAGCGAAGACACAATCGCCCCCTAGAAATACCGCTACCGCCAACTCGCTGAGAGAGAAGCACCCTCCTAGAGTACCATGGGAACCCATTGCTCAGGACACAAATATCCCAGACATGGGACCTCTATTCCTCCAAGCGTCAGAGGTATACAAAGCCATCATGTCATTTCCGCCAGGCTCGGCAGGGGGATACACTGAAGTAAGACCTCAGCACCTCAAGGAGATGGTAAACCCAGTTCTCGGAGAAGTTGCCGAGACACTATTGTCAGAGGTCACGAAGTTTGTCAACGACTGCCTCTCTGGGTTGATCCCAGATACAATTAAACCATTTTTCTTTGAAGCATCCCTTTGTGCCCTCAAGAAGAAAGATGGTGGAGTCAGACCCATTGCCGTGGGTAACACACTTTGGCGCCTTGTTGCTAGGGCAGCTGTCAGAAAAATTAGCATAGACGCTGCGACGATGCTTCGACCCCATCAACTAGGTTTTGGTGTCCCCCATGGCTGTGAAGCAGCAGCTCATGCAGCATGAGCCTATATCAAGCACCTCCCAGAAAATAAGGCATTAATTAAATTAGACTTTAAAAATGCCTTCACCCAGGTAAAAAGGGATGTGGTACTGGAAGCAGTTCGAACAAACTTTCCTTCTCTACTCCCCTTCGTCTCAGCAGGGTACAGTAGGGAATCGACGCTGCTGTTTGGGGAACATGAAGTTGTTTCTGCAGAAGGTGCCCAGCAGGGAGACCCACTTGCCCCTTTTCTTTTTTGCATGGCTGTTAAAGAGGTCACAAGCAGGTTGACCAGCGAACTCAACATCTGGTTCCTGGACGATGGCACCCTGGCAGGAACACAGGAGTCCCTGCTAGAAGATCTACAGCTGGTGAAATCTAAGGGAGAGGAGTTAGGACTCACCCTAAACCCATTAAAGTGTGAAATCATCTCATCTAGCCAACCAACCATAGATGCAGTGCGAACCATATTGCCAGGAGCCCAAGTGATCGCTCCCACCGACAGTGTGCTGCTAGGGGCACCTATGGGCTCGAGCGCCATTGAGGTAGTCCTCAAAGAAAAGCTGAACGACCTGAGGAGGATGGAGGGAAGAATAGGGGCTTTGGACGCCCACGATGCTTTGTACCTTCTCACAAGGTGCCTGGCTTTGCCCAGACTGACCTATTTCCTAAGGTGTGCTCCCTCCTTCGACAGCCCAAAATTAACAGAATATGACACACTCCTAAGGTCAATAACCGTGAAAGTGTTAAACCTCTCCCTGCAAGATGACCAATGGGACCAAGCAACGCTCCCAGTTAGACTCGGGGGGATAGGTATTCGCAAGGCGACACAGTTAGCATTGCCAGCATTCTTATCCTCGACCAGTGCAACAGGTGAATTAGTTAAGGAAATACTACCGGAACACCTAAGAGACTCCATTGGGATTCATGATCTCAAATTCGCGGAAGGAGCCGGTCAGTGGGACACTCTCGTCAACTCTCATCCTCGACCGACTTTTCCAAATGACTGCAAACAGTCCAAATGGGATAGCCCCATAGTGGAGAACATCGCCACATCATTGCTGGAGGCAGCTTCCAGGAAGGACAAAGCGCGTCTTCTAGCTGTGCAAGCGCCCCATGCCGGGGAGTTCCTGGTGGCAGTCCCTAATTCCGCCTTGTGCACCCGCCTGGACCATCGGACCCTAAGTATTGGTGTTGCTCTGCGCCTTGCCGCCCCTATCTCCACCGAGCACCGGTGTATTTGCGGCCATGCACGGGCAGACCAATACGGCAGCCATGGTCTCATCTGTCGTAAGACACAGGGAAAGATTGCCAGACATGAAGCAGTCAATGACATCATCAAGAGAAGTTTGGCTTCAGCTGAATGCCCAGCACAAAGGGAACCTCAGTTGTGCAGACCTGACAACAGCCAAAAACGCCCAGATGGAGTCACCCTGCAGCCGTGGAGGGAAGGTAAACAGGTCGTGTGGGACTACACGTGTGCATCCACATTGGCTGATACCTATCTACCTTACAGCGCAGCTGAGGGAGGCGGGACGGCCACCTTCAGGGAGACCCAGAAAACTAACAAGTACAGGGACCTTGAACGTTGTTACAGGTTCGTGCCAATAGGCTCTGAGACTCTGGGCGCCTGGGGTAAATGTGCACTTAAGTTCCTGAAGGAGCTGGGCGAGGAACTCATTGGGAAGACTAGAGACCCAAGAGCGGCCAGTTTTATGTTTCAGCGCCTCAGTGTCGCTGTTCAGAGGGGAAATGCGTGCTGTATCTTGGGTACGCACCCGACCCCCGAGGAGCTGTACGAGGTCTTCGAACACTGATTGGTATATTGTTATATAAGTGTGTGTTTTCTGTAAACTGTAGCATTGCAATAAAATCAAATAAAAAAAAAATAATAGGGGTGGTAGGAGAGGAAAAGATTAAACTATTCAGTGAGAATCCACAAGGTCTTCTCTGAACACTATTATATATATATATATATATTTTTTTTTTTTTTTATAATTGATAGAGTACCACCTCTGGCTGGAAGAAGGGGGACCCATAGCCTCGGAGGAAACCACACATAACGCATTGGAGGGAATGTAGGTCCCCTCCAATACAGTTTCTGTGTGTTTTTCTCCTACCACCCCCTTCCCTTTTTTTTTTTTCCTTTATTGTGTATTTAAAGGTTACAAAACATACACGACAAATGCCCAAAGGTTATGGATCTCTTGAAGCTCCTCCCCTTCCGGACAGGAACCGAGGACGCAGCAAGCATTTCCCCTCTGGATCGCCACACTGAGACGCTGAAACAAAAAACTGGAAGCCCTTGGGTCTCTGGTGACGTCAATGAGCTTGGAACCCAATTCCTTGAGAAATCCCAAGGCACTCTTGCCCCAGGGGCCATGCGTGTATATATATATATATATATATGCCATTACCGGCCGGAAACGCTTTGCGTAATAGTGGCTTTAGGCATTGTATGTACTAGCTCTATCTATTAATCCAACATACTTTGTACTTTGTAAAATCTCTTTTATATATATATATATATATATATATATATATATATATATATATATATATATCACACACACACACACTAAGGTAAACTCTCAGTGTACACACATCAAGATGTGAGGTACACCTCTTGGTGTACACACATCAAGATGTGAGGTACACCTCTCAGTGTACACACATCAAGATGTGAGGTACACCTCTCAGTGTATACACATCAAGATGTGAGGTACACCTCTCAGTGTATACACATCAAGATGTGAGGTACACCTCTCAGTGTATACACATCAAGATGTGAGGCACACCTCTCAGTGTATACACATCAAGATGTGAGGCACACCTCTCAGTGTATACACATCAAGATGTGAGGTACACCTCTCAGTGTTCATACTCTTTACAAGGACTAATTGGTCGTCGCAGCTTCTCTGCAGAATTCCTGGTGGAGTTCGTCTTGTCTATCCATGTTTATACGGCACTGTTATTGTAGTGTTGACAGCAGTGAATTGGTGGTGCCAGAACCCATGACTTTGATGCTTCTTGTTAATTCACACTTCAATACTTTCTCGACATGTTATGCTAAAATAAGTTCCATTTTAACCATTATTTTAGGTGTAGTTAGCCCTAATTTCGTTTAGCTATTCTATAAACTATCATACTGACATATAAATGCATTATACAATCACAAAAAAGGTTCCAATCGACAGCTTTAAAGCACTGTTGTTGATTTAGATTCAGCAACTCTGAACAAAAAGTTGCAAGTAGCACGGGCTATGGTGAGCCCGTAGTGGAGTTACTTGGCACAGGAGCGGGGCTGTGAAAAGTACTGTGTATACTCCCCCCTAATTGTTTGGTGGGGGCTGACGTAGCTCTCCCCCCCCCCCCACAATGGTGCGGGGGGACGTAGCTCCCCCCCCCCACAATGGTGCGGGGGGACGTAGCTCTCCCCCCCCCCCCACAATGGTGCGGGGGGACGTAGCTCCCCACCCCCACAATGGTGCGGGGGGACGTAGCTCCCCACCCCCACAATGGTGCGGGGGGACGTAGCTCTCCCCCCCCCCACAATGGTGCGGGGGGACGTAGCTCCCCACCCCCACAATGGTGCGGGGGGACGTAGCTCCCCACCCCCACAATGGTGCGGGGGGACGTAGCTCCCCACCCCCACAATGGTGCGGTTGGACGTAGCTCCCCACCCCCACAATGGCGGGGGCGGACGTAGCTCCCCACCCCCACAATGGTGCGGTTGGACGTAGCTCCCCACCCCCACAATGGTGCGGTTGGACGTAGCTCCCCACCCCCACAATGGCGGGGGCGGACGTAGCTCCCCACCCCCACAATGGCGGGGGCGGACGTAGCTCCCCACCCCCACAATGACGGGGGTGGACGTAGCTCCCCACCCCTACAATGACACGGGTGGACGTAGCTCCCCACCCCCACAATGACGGGGGTGGACGTAGCTCCCCACCCCTACAATGTCACGGGTGGACGTAGCTCCCCACCCCCACAATGACACGGGTGGACGTAGCTCCCCACCCCCACAATGGTGGGGGTGGACGTAGCTCCCCACCCCCACAATGACGGGGGTGGACGTAGCTCCCCACCCCCACAATGACGGGGGTGGACGTAGCTCCCCACCCCCACAATCACAACTACAGCTCCCCAGCTCGTAAATTTGGTGGTTTGATCTGGTGATCTTGCCCGGGTCTCCCGTCCTCCTCCTCCTCCACTACTTCATTTCATTACCTTTTTTTCCCCCGTGTGCCGGTGGCCTGGTGGGGGTCGTCGCCGCGTCGTGGGAGCGCCCCGCGTTCCCTTCCACATTTGTCTTATGTGTTATTTCTATTTGTACTTTTACTCTCCCATTTGTCTTTCCTTCCCCGGATCTCACGTTTGGTTTTTTGTCATGACTTTTAGGCCTTGGCAAGTCTCTCGACCACGTTTCGCCTGATCCAGTCTCGAGGGTGCGGCTCACGCTGCTTCAAGAGCGCCGGGTCTACTTTTTTATATCGTGTCTTTCTCACGGTGTTGAGTTTTTTTCCTTTACTTTTTAAATCTTGAAGGTAAACTTTGCAAGTTTTACACATCATTGTGAGTTTAGGAGTCAAACTAGTTTGCAGATGATTATTATATATTTGGTCTTGGTCTGAATTGCGTTACACTTGCTTGTTCTCAAGACAAGGCCGTGACACAGTGCTTGTTAAGACAAGGCCGTGACACAGTGCTTGTTAAGACAAGACCGTGACACAGTGCTTGTTAAGACAAGGCCGCGACACAGTGCTTGTTAAGACAAGGCCGTGACACAGTGCTTGTTAAGACAAGGCCGTGACACAGTGCTTGTTAAGACAAGGCCGTGACACAGTGCTTGTTAAGACAAGGCCGTGACACAGTGCTTGTTAAGACAAGGCCCGACACTTGCTAATACTGGAGTCGTGACTATTTGTATATATATATATATATATATATATATATATATATATATATATATATATATATATATATATATATATATATATATATATATATATATATATATATATAATCACACACACACAAGTTGTCACAGTCTTGTACAGCCACCAGTACGCATAACGTTTCGGGCAAGTCCTTAATCCTATTATTCCCAGGAATACGACCCGCCGAATCGTTTAACAACCAGGTACCACATTCACTGTTGGGTGAACAGAGGCTACAGTTAAGGATTGGCGCCCGATCAATCCTCCTCGGCCAGGCTACGAACCCAGGCCAAATCGCTCGCGAAGCGCCGGACGAGTGTGTTACCACTGCGCCACAGGGACTATATTTCCTCGTGAACATATTATAAGCTATAAAACTCTACAAATCCGTCGTTATGTATATTCATGTATTCTGGACATTTTTCTTGTACTAATTAGCATTAATTAGCTAATCACTACTTTCTAGACGCCGCTCACACTTTTTCTGTAATATGGATGACCTACAAATATTACCCATTGGATTTGTTTCCAAAACAAATAAATATTTCTTACTTATCGCCTGGCTAGGCTATAACTAATCCTTATCGCCTGGCTAGGCTATAACTACTCCTTATCGCCTGGCTAGGCTATAACTAATCCTTATCGCCTGGCTAGGCTATAACTAATCTTTAACTATCGACTAGCTTCTCCATACAGGAGGGAATAAAGCAAAGGTAAACAATTGTAGACCCATAACACTAACATCACACATTAGAAAAATCTTTGAAATAGTGCTAAGAAGGAAGATGACAAGACACATGGTATCACAGCGCCTCGATTGTACCTGCTTGATGGGGTTCTGGGAGTTCTTGAACTCCCCAAGCCCGGCCCGAGGCCAGGCTTGACTGGTGAGAGTTTGGTCCACCAGGCTGTTGCTTGGAGAAGCCCGCAGGCCCACATATCCACCACAGCCCGGTTGGTCCAGCACTACTTGAAGAAAAATTGGCCATTTTTTTCTTGATAACTTCTTCTGTCCCAGTAATACTACTTATTGCTAGACAAGCGTGAGTTCACAACAAGGGGCTCCTGCCTCTCACAGTTAGTAGACGACTATGACATATTACCTGCCACAAAACAAGCAAAATGTACATATATTTAATATACATAGAGTTCGCAAAAGCCTTCAACAAATGTAATCATGGTGTCATTGTACACAAAATGCGCTCAAGAGAAATTACTTGAAAAAAAAAGGAAGAAGGCTCTTCAATTTCCTAACAGAATGTAGTGTGCAATAGTTAACACAGTAAAATCCAGATCATCAACCGTGAAGAATTAAGGCCCCCAGGGTCCTGTTGCTTGCATTTGTATCATTCTCAGATGGGACATAGACAAGGACACAAACTAGGGTACTGTATCATCATTTGCAGATGACACTAGGATTTTTATGAGAGTAGATAACATAGAGGACGCAGCAAATTTCCAATCAGATGTAAATCAGGTCTTTCAATAGGCCACAGAAAATGACATGATGCTTATGAAGGTAAGTTGCAGCTTCTGGTATGGAAAATGAAAATATGAAAATGAAAAAAAAACATATAAAACGATCAAATATCACACTGTAGAACGAAAACATGAATGGAAAAGTCCCAGGAGTAATCATGTCAAGTTGGATAACAAGAACCTTTCAAACAATGAATGTCAGATCAGCGATGATATTTTTCAAGACACTAGTGCTCTCAAGGATGGAATACTGTTGTATAAATTGCTGATTTAGAGAGCGTGCAGAGATCCTTTACTGCAAGAATCCACTCAATAATACATCTAGTGCAGGCGGGAGAGATACATAATAATTTACTCTTGTAAAATATTAGAGACACTCGTTCCAAATCTGCACACGAAAATAACATTATCGGAGACCAGGAAACATGGCAGGATGTGCAGAATAGCCCCCGTTGTTTTTATGGCACTGAGGTACAATAGGAACGCTGAGAGAGAACTTTATCAAAATGAAAGGCATAAGACTGTTCAACACTCCCACTACACATAAGGGGGCATAACTGGCCGGCCTCTCACGGCGTTCAAAAGACAACTTGATAACTCCTCCATAGGATACCTGATCAACCAGGCTGCGATTCATACGTCAGGCTGGAAGCAGCCGTGTCCAACAATCCAGTTGACTAGGAATCCTGGTCAGAGACCGGGCACCGGGCCACGGGAACGTTGATCCTGGGATCCATTACAAGGTAGCCACAAGGCAAGGTGAGGTAGTCAGGATATAACTAATCCTTACCTTTCGCCCGGTCAGGCCATAACTAATTGCGTAAAGACCCGTTTCTAATCCGGAATTATTTACAGCCTGATGATGGAAGATTGTTGGAACAATGCTACGATATAAATGTACAAATACATACAAGATAAATATACATACAAGATATAAACATGATAAATAAATATATACATGATAAAATGTTCAAATTCAAATGCGATGGTTTGATACAACTCTTGAGCCAAGTACAAGACAGTGGAAGATATATCGATTACTTATATATTATTTAACAAAGATTATTATGGAAATAGTTAAAACATGCGGCATGAATATATTGTATATATATTCATGTGTGTATTGGACAACGTACGCGAATAGTAGATCGCATTTTGACGTATTGAAAATTCCCTAAGTCCAAAATTAATGAACTAAAAATCACAGCTGCTCGCTCAATTGACGTGATGTCCCATTTTCTATCCGTGGGTCCTAGGTTAGGTTAGGTTAGGTTAGGGCAGTTACGTGCATCGGTTTAGTGATGTTGTGAACGCTCGCCAGGACGTGGGTGGATTGTGAACGTGTTCTCTCCAGCAGTACAAAGATTACAGGCTCACACCCTGTAATGTCTGCCGACAGCTGCTGCTGCTGCTGCTGCTGCTTCAAATACTCCTACAAGCACTCTACAAGTTAACTCTCCACCCATTCCTCCAACCATTCCGCCCCCATTCATCTTAACACCCATCACCCACTATTACAAACACCCCCACTTCTCCAAGCACCCCCCCCCCCTCTTCAAAACATCTTACATAATTATGTAACGTGATTGTCTTACATAATTATATAACATGATAATCTTATTTCATCATATAATATTGTCACATAAATAAAATCTTCTCCCTTTCCGGTACTTTTTTGTCCAGAAAGTTGTCAACTTGGCACACTGAGAACCTTCGTGTTTCTGTCTAAGTTTTTCCCAGCTTATGTCTTTCTTCTTCAGTCTGCGAGGAGAGCTGTGAGATATGTTGGTGTTGTGTTCCCGCAAGTGTGTGTGTGTGTGTGTGTGTGTGTGTGTGTGTGTGTGTGTGTGTGTGTGTGTGAGGGGGGGGGCACCGTACGGTGTTTGTTGGGGGGCACTATACAGTATGGGAGAGGGGAGGCACTCTACAATATGGGGTGGGGGGCACTCTACAGTATGGGAGGGGTGGGGGGGGGGGGTCGCGCTCTACAGTACGGGAGGGGTGGGGGGCCGCGCTCTACAGTACGGGAGGGGTGGGGGGCCGCGCTCTACAGTACGGGAGGGGTGGGGGGTCGCGCTCTACAGTACGGGAGGGGTGGGGGGGGGCCGCGCTCTACAGTACGGGAGGGGTGGGGGGCCGCGCTCTACAGTACGGGAGGGGGGAGGGCGCACTCTACAGTACGGGAGGGGGGAGGGCGCACTCTACAGTACGGGAGGGGGGAGGGCGCACTCTACAGTACGGGAGGGGGGAGGGCGCACTCTACAGTACGGGAGGGGGGAGGGCGCACTCTACAGTACGGGAGGGGGGAGGGCGCACTCTACAGTACGGGAGGGGGGAGGGCGCACTCTACAGTACGGGAGGGGGGAGGGCGCACTCTACAGTACGGGAGGGGGGAGGGCGCACTCTACAGTACGGGAGGGGGGAGGGCGCACTCTACAGTACGGGAGGGGGGAGGGCGCACTCTACAGTACGGGAGGGGGGAGGGCGCGCTCTACAGTACGGGAGGGGGGAGGGCGCACTCTACAGTACGGGAGGGGGGAGGGCGCACTCTACAACATGGGGGGAGGGCACTCTACAACATGGGGGGGGGCAGCACTCTACAACATGGGGGGGGCGGCACTCTACAACATGGGGGGGGGCACTCTACAACATGGGGGGGGCACTCTACAACATGGGGGGGGGCACTCTACAACATGGGGGGGGGCTCTCTACAACATGGGGGGGCTCTCTACAACATGGGGGGGGCGGCACTCTACAACATGGGGGGGGGCGGCACTCTACAACATGGGGGGGGGGGCGGCACTCTACAACATGGGGGGGGGCGGCACTCTACAACATGGGGGGGGCGGCACTCTACAACATGGGGGGGGCGGCACTCTACAACATGGGGGGGGCGGCACTCTACAACATGGGGGGGGCGGCACTCTACAACATGGGGGGGGCGGCACTCTACAACATGGGGGGGGCGGCACTCTACAACATGGGGGGGCGGCACTCTACAACATGGGGGGGGCGGCACTCTACAACATGGGGGGGGGCACTCTACAACATGGGGGGGGGCACTCTACAACATGGGGGGGGGGCACTCTACAACATGGGGGGGGGGGCACTCTACAACATGGGGGGGGGGGGGCACTCTACAACATGGGGGGGGGCACTCTACAACATGGGGGGGCACTCTACAACATGGGGGGGCACTCCACAACATGGGGGGGCACTCTACAACATGGGGGGGGCACTCTACAACATGGGGGGGGCACTCTACAACATGGGGGGGGGCACTCTACAACATGGGGGGGGCACTCTACAACATGGGGGGGGCACTCTACAACATGGGGGGGGGCACTCTACAACATGGGGGGGGGCACTCTACAACATGGGGGGGGGGCACTCTACAACATGGGGGGGGGGGCACTCTACAACATGGGGGGGGGGGCACTCTACAACATGGGGGGGCACTCTACAACATGGGGGGGCACTCCACAACATGGGGGGGCACTCTACAACATGGGGGGGGCACTCTACAACATGGGGGGGGGCACTCTACAACATGGGGGGGGGGCACTCTACAACATGGGGGGGCACTCTACAACATGGGGGGGCACTCTACAACATGGGGGGGGGCACTCTACAACATGGGGGGGGGGGCACTCTACAACATGGGGGGGGGGCACTCTACAACATGGGGGGGGCACTCTACAACATGGGGGGGGCACTCTACAACATGGGGGGGGGCACTCTACAACATGGGGGGGGGGCACTCTACAACATGGGGGGGGCACTCTACAACATGGGGGGGGCACTCTACAACATGGGGGGGGCACTCTACAACATGGGGGGGGCACTCTACAACATGGGGGGGGCACTCTACAACATGGGGGGGGCACTCTACAACATGGGGGGGGCACTCTACAACATGGGGGGGGCACTCTACAACATGGGGGGGGCACTCTACAACATGGGGGGGGCACTCTACAACATGGGGGGGGCACTCTACAACATGGGGGGGGCACTCTACAACATGGGGGGGGCACTCTACAACATGGGGGGGGCACTCTACAACATGGGGGGGGCACTCTACAACATGGGGGGGGCACTCTACAACATGGGGGGGGCACTCTACAACATGGGGGGGGCACTCTACAACATGGGGGGGGCACTCTACAACATGGGGGGGGCACTCTACAACATGGGGGGGGCACTCTACAACATGGGGGGGCACTCTACAACATGGGGGGGGCACTCTACAACATGGGGGGGGGCACTCTACAACATGGGGGGGGGGCACTCTACAACATGGGGGGGGGCACTCTACAACATGGGGGGGGCACTCTACAACATGGGGGGGCACTCTACAACATGGGGGGGGCACTCTACAACATGGGGGGGGGCTCTCTACAACATGGGGGGGGCACTCTACAACATGGGGGGGGGGCACTCTACAACATGGGGGGGGGCTCTCTACAACATGGGGGGGGCTCTCTACAACATGGGGGGGCACTCTACAACATGGGGGGGGCACTCTACAACATGGGGGGGGCTCTCTACAACATGGGGGGGGCACTCTACAACATGGGGGGGGGGCACTCTACAATGTGTCGGGGCGCTCATGAATAATTGGCCTAATGGTAGGTGGGGATAATTGGCCTAATGGTAGGAAGATAATTGGCCTAATGGTAGGTGGGGACAATTGGCCTAATGGTAGGAAGATAATTGGCCTAATGGTAGGGGGGGATAATTGGCCCAATAGGAGGTGGGGATAATTGGCCTAATGGTAGGGGGATAATTGGCCTAATGGTAGGGGGGGATAATTGGCCTAATGGTAAGGGGGGATAATTGGCCTAATGGTAAGGGGGGGATAATTGGCCTAATGGTAAGGGGGGATAATTGGCCTAATGGTAGGGGGATAATTGGCTTAATGGTAGGAGGATAATTGGTCTAATGGTAGAGGGATAATTGGTCTAATGGTAGGGGGGATAATTGGCCTAATGGTAGGGGGGGATAATTTGCCTAATGGTAGAAGGATAATTGGCCTAATGGTAGAAGGATAATTGGCCTAATGGTAGGTGGGGATAATTGACCTAATGGTAGAGGGATAATTGGTCTAATGATAGGGGGATAATTGGCCTAATTGTATGGTGGGCATAGGAAGGGGGGGGGGCACGAAGGGGGGACAGAGGTACAAGAGGACAAAGGAAGGGGGAAGATGAGAGGGAACCGGAAGGAGAAAAATGGTGCTTAAATGTGGTAAGAGACGAGGCAGAGGAAGGGATAGGAGAAAGAGAGAGGGGATAGAAATGAGAGGAAGAGAGGAGAGGGAGGAAGGAGAGGGGGAAAGAGAGAGGACAGGAGAGAAAGCAAGAGGGCAGGAGGGGGATGGCTGAGAGAGAGAGAGAGAGAGAGAGAGAGAGAGAGAGAGAGAGAGAGAGAGAGAGAGAGAGAGAGAGAGAGAGAGAGAGAGAGAGAGAGAAGAAAGAGAGAGAGAAGAAAGAGAGAGAAGAAAGAGCGAAGAGAGAAAGAGAGAAAGAGAGAAAGAGAGAAGAAAGAAAGAGAGAAAAAGAGAGAAAGAGAATCATGCAGACATAGTTAATTTCCAGTTACAATCTGTCACTAAGTAACCCTATAGAAATACGAGGAATTACACAGATAATCCCTCTGCCTCAAGTTAATCCATTAGGAGCCCAACATTATATCAAGCACAAGTTCATTTTAATTCTTAACAATATATGTTGGGCTGTTACGCGAGACAAATCACCAACAGTGATTACAGCCGTAGGAAGATAATATCTCTCGCAAAATCGTGGACGGCCAAGGGTACCATCAGGGCGTGTTTGGTGGTAGTTTAGACGGCCCCCGCCGACCTTAAGAGGGCGTTCAACCACCTGAAATGATGTCAGCTCAAGGTCGTTTACCTAAACTACCCACACGGACCTATGCAAAAATGGTCAGTTCTAACTGGTTTCCAATAGAGAAAAGAGACATATAGCAGGTTCTCTATGTCCCTCGACTTGGCTCCTTACGCTGACATCCACCAGAAGCGGACATCATCTCCCATTGCCCCCATTAATTTCCTTTATTATGGACCCCATTCCCGTGTGTAGTGGTGGAAAGGGTTACAGAGGCACAGACAAGAATATTGGCGTGTACCTTGCCACAGCTAACACCAAGCTGACTTCAGCACACTATGGAAGGCAGCAGCAGCAGCAGCTCCACAGAACTATCATGATAAAGCGCCAAGCCATTACGACTCTTATCCTCCTCAACGTCAACGTGTTCCTAACATCTGTCCTGGCGCAGTCACCGGGAGGGTAAACCCTTCATGCAAACTGCACCTGCTCTCGAGAAGAAGAGATAGCCATGAGGCCCTCCTTGTCCCCACAGCTCTTGGCTGCTGTCTCCCAGCTCATGGCCAGCTGCCACAGCAGTGTTGATGGAGCAGCAGCTGCTACAGCAGTGTTGATGGAGCAGCAGCTGCTGCTACAGCAGTGTTGATGGAGCAGCAGCTGCTACAGCAGTGTTGATGGAGCAGCAGCTGCTGCTACAGCAGTGTTGATGGAGCAGCAGCTGCTGCTACAGCAGTGTTGATGGAGCAGCAGCTGCTGCTACAGCAGTGTTGATGGAGCAACAGCTGCCACAGCAGTGTTGATGGAGCAGCAGCAGCTGCTACAGCAGTGTTGATGGAGCAACACTCCCTCAACAATGTGGCAGGTTGTGATCATGCCGCAGTTCCTGCTCACAGAGTTTGCAACTGGAGTGCTCAGGATTGGGAGATCCGTCACCTGCAGCCACCTGTCACAGGTAACGGTAACCCAACCTGATCCTGGCAACCACTGTGTCGCACAGTCTAGTGGACGTTTTGTGCTGCCCATAAACATAGGTTTCAGATCTGAACAAATCAGAGCTTTTTATGCTGGCGCTCTCTGGTCGTTGGGGGTCGGTAATTTCTCTCCTATCAGACCTGAGTGTTTGGAACAACAGTTTTGACAGCAGAGATGGGGGAACCAGGGTCTAATTCAACTTCATCCCTGTCACATGTTACTTAAGCGACAATAGCTGTCATCATGATGGGTCATATTTAAGTGATATGGCATCCGATGGCCGAGTGTATTTGTAGTACAGTGAGCCATCGGTGGGGAGACAGTGCTCGTGAGATCTGAGATTATTTTTTATTGAGGAGGCAACTGTTTCAAGTGTGACAGCTTTAAGAAGAGAAAGCTCCTCATTACTTCCTTGGTAACGGGTGTGTATGATACTTGAATGGTGGGGTACAGATAAAGAGGAATATCAGTGACAGGTACATTTACATTAAAACAAAAAATTCAGTTTGATGAGGTTGAAGGTATTTTTACATTTATCATAAAAGGAGTGAGTCTATATGTTGGCACCACTCAATAGGGTTATTTTGAGATTATCTTGAGGTTATCTTGAGATGAGTTATGGGCTTAGCGTCCCCGCGGCCCGGTCCTCGACCAGGCCTCCTTTTTGTTACACATTCCCAGGAAGCAGCTGTCTAGCTCCCACGTCCCTATTTACTGCTAGGTGAACAGAGCCATCAGGGTGAAAGAAACTCTGTCCATATGTTTTCGCCTCCACCGGGGGATCGAACCCGGAACCTTAGAACTACGGATCCAGTGTTGTCCACTCAGCTGCCAGGTGCCTATGTATGTATGTACCTAGTCTAGAAGTGTACCTACACAGTGTGAGGTGCCTACACAGTGTGGGGTGCCTACACAGTGTGGGGTGCCCACACAGTGTGGGGTGCCCACACAGTGTGGGGTGCCCACACAGTGTGGGGTACCTACACAGTGTGGGGTACCTACACAGTGTGGGGTACCTACACAGTGTGGAGTGCCCACACAGTGTGGAGTGCCCACACAGTGTGGGGTACCCACACAGTGTGGGGTACCTACACAGTGTGGGGTACCTACACAGTGTGGGGTACCTACACAGTGTGGGGTGCCTACACAGTGTGGGGTGCCTACACAGTGTGGGGTGCCTACACAGTGTGGGGTACCTACACAGTGTGGGGTGCCCACACAGTGTGGGGTACCTACACAGTGTGGGGTACCTACACAGTGTGGGGTACCTACACAGTGTGGGGTACCTACACAGTGTGGGGTACCTACACAGTGTGGAGTGCCCACACAGTGTGGAGTGCCCACACAGTGTGGGGTACCCACACAGTGTGGGGTACCTACACAGTGTGGGGTACCTACACAGTGTGGGGTACCTACACAGTGTGGGGTGCCTACACAGTGTGGGGTGCCTACACAGTGTGGGGTGCCTACACAGTGTGGGGTGCCTACACAGTGTGGGGTACCTACACAGTGTGGGGTGCCCACACAGTGTGGGGTACCTACACAGTGTGGGGTACCTACACAGTGTGGGGTACCTACACAGTGTGGGGTACCTACACAGTGTGGGGTGCCCACACAGTGTGGGGTACCTACACAGTGTGGGGTGCCCACACAGTGTGGGGTGCCCACACAGTGTGGGGTACCTACACAGTGTGGGGTACCTACACAGTGTGGGGTGCCCACACAGTATGGGGTGCCCACACAGTGTGGGGTACCTACACAGTGTGGGGTACCTACACAGTGTGGGGTACCTACACAGTGTGGGGTACCTACACAGTGTGGGGTACCTACACAGTGTGGGGTACCTACACAGTGTGGGGTGCCCACACAGTGTGGGGTACCTACACAGTGTGGGGTGCCCACACAGTGTGGGGTACCTACACAGTGTGGGGTGCCCACACAGTGTGGGGTACCTACACAGTGTGGGGTGCCCACACAGTGTGGGGTGCCCACACAGTGTGGGGTACCTACACAGTGTGGGGTACCTACACAGTGTGGGGTGCCTACACAGTGTGGGGTACCTACACAGTGTGGGGTGCCCACACAGTATGGGGTGCCCACACAGTGTGGGGTACCTACACAGTGTGGGGTACCTACACAGTGTGGGGTACCTACACAGTGTGGGGTGCCTACACAGTGTGGGGTGCCTATGTTACGACCCAGGTAATGATTACGATCACCTGGCTCTCACAGTGAACATACTTCCTACACCCATCTCAGATGGTCGGCTGTGTATGAGAAGGAATTACACATACATTAGTAGTGGTAATATAAATTATGCATTTGATGATATATTAGAATGTATGATAGTATTGTATGTTGGTGTATGTATACTGTATGGTCTATGAGGGTATCATGGCTTGGCTGAGGAGTAGACAGGATATGTTCGTGTCTAATACCTGTGTGGGCGCGAATTGATCAGGTGTTGTGTTGCCAGATGTCGCCTTTTATTAGAAGTAAATCTATTATTCCCATTATTTAAGAATGTTTATACTTTTAGTTATATTATTAGAAATGTGTAAAACATTATGTTTGCGTGTGTCTGTTTGGGAAGTGGTTACTTTCGTTTGTACTGTGTGTAATTGGGGTGTGTGTTTGCCCTGTGGTAACTGTGTGCAAGTAGCCAGAGGAGCGCTTGAGGCAGCCCGCCAAGTCAGTAGGAGTTGGAGGTCTGATCTGGAAACCTGTAGTTCTACTTTAAATAAGGTTACGTAATTATTTTCTTGTTCTAGTGTAGATGATACTTATCTGAGGAGACATACATTGTTATAGCCATACCTTGAACTAGGATTATATTGCAATGATTATATTATACCATATAAAGAGATATATATGTATAATTTTACCTTTCATATACATTTTGTTATACTTGTCCATTTTATTAAATTGTATCTGCTAGGAGCATCCTGGTGTATCAAATACATGCACGGTACCGTATCCCTAGATGTGATCCAGTGCTGACTGATACACAAGCCTTGCTGGACTAGGTAGATAACAGCCAACACAGTGTGGGGTGCCTACCACTATAATACCACTACGTAACTATGGTCCAGCATTATACAAATCATTGAGCATTAAACAGTGCCACGAGCACATAATTATTATCACAGAATGCTCGGCGCTGGAGGCGGTGTGCAGGACAAACATATCAATTATGACACTAGCTCTCCACTCATGTCAGTTGCTTAATTTAGAAACTGTACTTGTGGTCGATCTCGAACTCAAATGATGGTGTGACGACGTATATTGAATTTTGTAACTATCTCATCAAGACTGTAACTCGCTTACCTAAATGAATTGTGGGGTTCAGTCCCTGAGCCCATTATGTGACTCTGCAACCCTTTCCACTACCGCCCACATGATGGGTATGGGGTGCATAATAAATTAATTAAATTAAACCATCAAAGCACTTCGGTCTGAAGCTCCTCCCCGCGGCCATCTTCACTCTCCTCTACCCATCACAATGTATGTCGGAAGTAGCTTGTAATATTAAATGGAATGTAATTTTTGCCAATGATAATAATTCTTGTATAAAATTTGTGTGGATCCCATCCCATGTTGGAGTTGAAAAACATGACTTTGTAGATCAATTGGCCAATGAGGCTTGCAGGAAAGAAAACATTGATTATGACTTTGGACTATCTAATGCAGTTATTAGAAACATACAAATTAAAGAAATTAATTCAGATTTAGAAGAACTAAGAAATGCACAGAGACCTGAAAGCTGCAGTATTAAAAGTTATGACAAGTTCTGTAATAATAGGTATTTGTATGGTCAGCACAGTAACCGGACCAGGCAATGTGATGTAGTAATTGCGCGAATTCGCCTTGGCTATAGACACATCTGGCAGGTTAGTGAGGCTGAGCCACTACCAGAATATTCAGATTGTAAACTCTGTGATAAACCTTTAATGCACTCACTAGAACACTATATTGATGAATGTGAAACCGTAAAGGACTTTAGACCTCCTGGCCTATTGTACCACCAACTGTGTAACTATTTTATTGACTCAGGTGTTCTGGACGACATCCTAACAATTTACCCAAAATTTGCTTGTCCATTTTAAAGAATGAAGAACAATTTCTATTTTATACTCTAAGCTGCATCACTTATGAACCCATCCCTGCCCTTGTGTGGCAGTGCACAATAGAAAGTTGTTGTCACATATTCACACATTAAAACATTGATTGTAACCATGATATATATGTGCTTCAGCCTACAGTTTAGACCTATTGTCTTATGTATGACCCTCTGTCCTGCGTGACAGTGAATACTAGCATTAACCTCAATTTAATAAGACTATCAAAATTCTCAGATTAGGCAAAATTGTAATTAATTTTGTCAATAAAGATGTTAATAATAATAAATCTCCTCTACAACATGCCCACCTCCCTCCTGCCTCAAACACTTACTCTTCTTTCCCTCCCACATGCCCTGTCCCCTTCCCACATGCCTTGCACCCTCACACAAGCCTTTCACCCCCCCCCCCCCACTTTCCATATGATTTCTCCTCCCCTCCTCCGCTCCTACAAGCCTTCTCCCCTCTCCCACAAGCCTCCTCCACTACGGCAATTATCGTACTCGACAAAAACTATCCCTACAACAATGAGTGGGTAGGAATATGGTGTTCTCGGAGAAGGGGGGAGCGGGTACGGTGGCCGGGTGGGGGGTCACCACAGCCACACTACGTAACAGAAAAGTGGAGTACCACAAGGAAGCTGCAGCCTCTCTCCCACTCTCTTCAACATATATACAGCTGACCTACCTCAACTTCCAACCAGGAGAATACATACACTGACGATGTCACCCAAATAATATGCCAACCAGGACCCTCAAAGCCGAAACTAGCCAACAAGACCAAGGCTGCAATTGAATTCATAAACGACCTTGAGAAGCAATGGAAATTAAGCACAAATAAATAAAAGTCTCCGTGGTGTAGTGGTAAGACACTCGCCTGGCGTTCCGCGAGCGCTTTGTCATGGGTTCGTATCCTGGACGGGGAGGATTTACTGGGCGCAAATCCTTAACTGTAGCCTCTTTTAACAGTCCTTAACTGTAGCCTCTTTTAGCCTCTTTGTAGCCCGTTTAACTCAACAGAAAAATGTGTACTTGGTTGTAACAACGATTCTTCGCGGCGGGGATCGTATTCCAGGGACCTGCCCGAAACGCTACGCGTACTAGTGGCTGTACAAGAATGTAACAACTCTTGTATATATCTTCCAAAAAAAAAAAAAAAGTTTCCAGATAATACACATTGCAAAAACAAACCTAGACCTCATTATCCTTGACAACCGTCCAATCCAATATGCGGAGGTAGGCAGAATACTGGGACTCATGATCAATAGAACAAGGATCAAAATTCTCGTAAGGGACCGAACTTAGTATCGGCTGTACCCAATACAGTTGGCTGTACCCAATACAGTTGGCTGTACCCAATACAGTTGGCTGTACCCAATACAGTTGGCTGTACCCAATACAGTTGGCTGTACCCAATGCGGTTGGCTGTACCCAATACAGTTGGCTGTACCCAATGCAGTTCTGAGAGCCTCAAGTCCGTCTTTGTATTGTCGATGTAATTTTTTTTTACTGCAGTTAAGGTACAAGAAACTGGAACACCAAGGTGTTTGGAAGAGGAGACATAGTCTATTGGTAAGTCATCATTCTTTATTTAGTTTTGAGGTCTACTTTTGTGATTACCAATTTGTGTGCTAAGTATCATAGTGTCGCACCTTTGACTACAGGGCCAAGGCTCTCCCAAGCTGTATGCACGCAATTTAAAGATTATTTACATTTTGCGGTGGGATTTAGTATGCACAAGATTGTTTTCTGCATAGCTAATAGTGATTTTTTAGATCTAATTGGGAATGATTTTAGTAAGGAATTGATTATAAAAACAGTATATGACCTCTGCTGCCTTCCCTCTATTTCAGCAACCCCTCCTGCTCTGAAGGGGGAAGTGAGTACTGAGCAGTACTCGAGACGGGACAGCACTAGTGATATGAATAGTATAACCATTGTGATGGGATCCTAAATTTGAAGGTTGTCGTAATCCATCCTATCATTTTTCTAGCTGACGCCACATTTGCTTGGTTATGCTCCCTAAACGTTCGTTCGTTAGACATCATTATTCCTACATCCTTTACATGCTGCTTTCCTATTATAGGCAGATTTGATTGTTTTGTACCCTGTATAATGTTTAAGGTCCTCATTTTTACCGTACCTGAGTACCTGGAATTTATCACTGTTAAACATCAGGTTATTTTCTGCTGCCCAGACGAAAGCTTTATTAATTAATACATGCTTGTAGTTTTTAATGTCTTCTAAAGAAGTAATTTTCATGCTGATTTTTGTGTCATCTGCAAAAGATGATACGAAGCTGTGACTTGTATTTTTGTCAACATTTGATATGAGAATAAGGAAAAACAGTGGTGCAAGGACTGTACCCTGAGGTGCAGAGCTTTTAACTGCGCTTGAACTCGATTTTATACGGTTAACTGTTACTGTTTGTGTTGTGTTCATCAGAAAATTTAATATCCATCGCCCTACTTTACCTGTTATTCCGACTGGCTTCATTTTTGGGGCTATCACTCCATGGTCACATTTAACCAATGCTGTTGAAAAGTCAGTGTATACCTCATCTGCATTCTGTTTTTCTTCTAGTGTGTCCGTAATTTTGTCATAGTGGTCGAGTAGCTACGAAAAGCCCGATCTTCCCGCACCACATCCATGTTGGCCTGGGTTGTGAATGTCATTGCTCTCCATAAAACTTGAGATCTGACACCTGATCACTCTTTGAATAACTTTTATTATGTGGGACGTTTGTGCGACTGGTCTGTAATTCTTGGGAGTGCAGTGTGAACCAGATTACTATGAAGTTTATTAGTCGAAAAGCGAGTTTTAAATTCAAGGAGACGAAGGGTAAAATTTAATGGATAACCAAGGCGAGATTATAACTTGTAATGAAAGGTAATTTTAGAATCAAGAAACTGGGGGTCACTGATGTGTAGGTCCAGGAGGAAGAGGGAAACGAAAACATTTTTCTTAACAGCAAGATAATGGCGGGAAAATAAATAACTGTACATAACACTGTGCATTGGCTTGCAGCAGACAAGAGAAACAGAAACCGAACACAAAGCTGTAAACATATAAATCTAGGAAAGGAAGGAGGGAATTAGATTCCAACTGCCCTTGGAAATTTTCAAAAAAAAGCCAGACATGTTATATAGCTCAATGTGCAAAAATATCAACATAGCATAGGCGAGAGACGGAGGAGTGTCAATAGTGGGGTTGAAGAACAGTATTCCAATTAGAGACTGGCAAGACCAGCAACGACAAGAGGTCTCACAGCGACACTAAATATTGACTATTGAAAGAGGAATTAGAGTCAACAGAGTCTGATGAGTTCGAGGAAAACGTCAGTAGGAATCGGGAGGTAAAAAAAAAAAAAAAAAGGCCCTCAGTCGCCTTCTGACTAAGAAAAGGGAGAACATCATTGAGAGGAATAATAGTAAACAGAGACTCAACAACACGACTAAGGGAGGAGGCTGCAGGTGCACTCTGTCGATGTGCTGAGTGACGGAGGTGGTCAGGGGGGGGGGGATAAGTATCACGGCAGGGAGTGAGATACACACAGCAATCACAATACAGTGATGTTGTTCATCGGGAGTTTCGGAAAGCCAGAAGGCAAGAGGATAATAGACAGAAATGACAGGACGAAGTAGAACACCAAGCTTCAGTTTTAGGGAGACCGTAAACGTGAAGGCAGAGAAGGGCGAGTGACACGGAAACGTTTGACGAGACCAAAGTCACGAGGACTTTCACTTAATTTATGATCAGTCATTTTAAGGTGATCCAAGGTGCTTAGAAAGCAGAGGAGTGCATGTCCGACATTCAGAGAGCAAAACCTCAGCCTCTTGGAGAGGCGGAGGTTTTGCTCCTCTGGGATTCCTCCAGGCTGGGAATCCTGGAGCTTACATGGTAAAGGACAACCAAAGAATTACCTTCGTCAGAAGGAAGGATAACAACGTTATTAGTTTTAAGATATGTAGGCTGGGGGTCTATTAGAGACCGTAGACACATTATTGAGACTTATTTTTCTACATAATTGTAACATTCATCGAGCCAGAGAGTAGGCAGAAAATGGAATGACCATGGAAGTGAAGATAGACGGAAATTAGGTGAGTAGCTGATGCTCGGAGGTGCAGTGAGTATACACACTCACTAATCCCATGAATAGTGAGAGTACGGTAAGAGTTTATTGACGAGAACGCTATAGAATTTGTTGATAACATTGGAAAAAGCACCAAGGGATTATGAATGTGCGAATTGTGGCTCAATATACAAAAAAAGGGGGAAATCGAAATAATCCCCAGAACAACAAACAGATATTTTTGTAATAATATTCCAGTATAACATAAGTAATGCAGGTCAATTCGGGTTTAGAAATTCAATACTAAGCCTTGCCAACTTTATACTTTTGATGCAAAGGTTTCCAAAATAATGCAGGCGAGAAGGGATTGGGTGGATTGTATCTATTTAATATGACCAAAAGTATTCTGTACACCACAACGAGTGAAGAGAAGAATTAGGGAGTAATTATATATAGGCGAGAGTGAAGGGAAGAGGTGTTATAGGATGGTATACCTTATATAAGGTTATAGTGGTGGGCCACAGGGGGAGGGGAGAGGGGGACAGTCTTAGAGAAGTTTACAACAGTAATTTGCAGACTTTTTCAACAGTAATTTTGTAAAGTTCGTTCCAACAACCATTTTCAACATTATCGGAACCGATAATGTTGATGTTGAGCGTAAGTGTATTACCATACACTTACGCTCCCCCCCCCCCCGGCCTTATACGCAACCTCCCCCACTGCCATACAGATGGTGTGGGGTGTAGCAGTGGTGCCACAGATGGCCAGGGGGTGTAGCAGTGGTGCCACAGATGGTCAGGGGGTGTAGCGGTGATGCCACAGATGGTGTGTAGCAGTGGTGCCACAAATGGCCAGGGGATGTAGCGGTGGTGCCACAGATGGTGTGTAGCAGTGGTGCCACAGATGGCCAGGGGATGTAGCGGTGGTGCCATAGATGGTGTGTAGCAGTGGTGCCACAGATGGTCAGGGGGTGTAGCAGTGGTGCCACAGATGGTCAGGGGGTGTAGCAGTGGGGCCACAGATGGTCAGGGGGTGTAGCAGTGGCGCCACAGATGGTCAGGGGGTGTAGCAGTGGCGCCACAGATGGTCAGGGGGTGTAGCAGGGGCGCCACAGATGGTCAGGGGGTGTAGCAGTGGCGCCACAGATGGTCAGGGGGTGTAGCAGTGGCGCCACAGATGGTCAGGGGGTGTAGCGGTGGCGCCACAGATGGTCAGGGGATGTAGCAGTGGCGCCACAGATGGCCAGGGGATGTAGCAGTGGCGCCACAGATGGCCAGGGGGTGTAGCAGTGGTGCCACAGATGGCCAGGGGGTGTAGCGGTGGTGTCACAGATGGCCAGGGGGTGTAGCGGTGGTGCCGCAGGTGGCCAGGGGGTGTAGCGGTGGTGCCGCAGATGGCCAGGGGGTGTAGCGGTGGTGCCGCAGATGGCCAGGGTCTGTGGTGGTTCGCCATCATCTTTAAATCCGTTGTTTGACAATCAAATCCTATCAGGGCCTAACAAAACATAAAACATTGTCAGGAAATAAATCCGCCAGGAATGTTGTATTCCCTCTCGCTATTCTCCTTTGCCTTCTCTCTCTCCCTCGCAACCTCTCTCTTCTCCCTGTGTCTCATTCTCTTTCCCTTTTTCTCCTTGTTTTGTGTTTGTCTCTCTCTTCATGTGTCTTTCTCTAGCTCTTCTCCTCCCTCCTTTCCTTCTTTTAACATTTTTTTTTCTTTCACATATGTAAGCTCAGCGCAGCCTGAGAATCCACCAGGATTTGGCGAAAAAATGTGCCCAAATTGTACCACTAGAGTTGCCGGGGAGTGGTTAGTCATGGAGTTTAGTTAATAAGCTCTGGGACTAACCTGTCATTATAGGCATTCACTTGTGAAGTGGTTATAGTACTGTGTACTGTTGGGGACGAGCCCTGGTAATACAGGTTTGAACACTGGTTGGGTTACAGAGTTTATTTATATACATACATACCACCTGCAATATGTGGGAGAATTCAAAAAAGTATTCCTCCAGAGGGACATGACGAGGGAGGAGAGAGACATGGCTGCAGAAGCAAGGAAGAAGTGCAGGGCGAGAGGAGAAAACCAGGAAAACACAGCTCCCGGTACAACATCCCCAGAGGCGAAGGGGGGGAATCCACAACCAGCAACCCAGTAACACCAGAGGGGAGGGCAACTCCACCACCCTCCTCTGCATACAAACCTCCCCCCACCCCAAAACCTCCCTGTCCCCACTCAAATGTTCAGCCAACTCTCCCTCCCCCCCCTCTCACCCCACTCACCCAGCTATCCCTCCCCTACTCCATTCCCCCCTTTCCCCCACTGTCCTTCCTCCACCTTCATCCCATACCCCTCCCTGTCCCCCCTTCACTTGACCCCCCACCCCTCACCACAGTATCCTCTGAAACCCCGTTACCCACCCCACAAATCCTCACGCCCATGGAACAGCTTACCCCATCAGCAGAACGCTCACCAAGAAGGGACCATGAGAAGGGACAGAAGAAAGTGAATCTCAAGGCAATGTACACTAACATAGATGAGATTACAAATAAAACAAAATGAACTTGGAGAATGGGTACTTGAAGAAAACCCAGACATAATAGCACTCACAGAAACAAAGCTAACAAAAACTATAACAAATGCAGTGTTTCCACAGGACTACTGTGTTGTGAGGAAAGAGAGGTTTCAGTAACTATATAACAGGTACAATAGCAACTGGAGGACAAAAAAAATATAGTCGCAGATATATATAACCCGCTACCAAATGACAGAAGACCCAGACAGGAATATGATAGAAACAACATGGCCACCATTAACATAATAGAGAGAACAGCGTCTCTCGCTAGTAGGAATGGATCTGGACTACTGATCATGGGGGACTTCAACCACTGGAAGATAGATTGGGAGAACAGAGACCCACATGGAGGACCAGATACATGGTGAGCTAAGCTGCTGGACGCGGCAAAATGAAACTTTCTAAGCCAACACATCAAGGGACCGTCAAGAATGAGAGGGGAGGATGAACCAGCTTTGCCTGATCTGATATTTACTCTCAAAGAGTGGGATATAAGGGAAGTTAAGATGGTAGCCCCCTTGGGAATGAGTGATCACAGTGTATTGATCTTTGATTACTTCGTAGAGCTATGTCTTATCTCCCCCAAAAAGAACTAGAAAACAGAAGGCTGGCATACCGAAAAGGGGAATTATGAGGGGATGAAAAGTTTCCTAAGGGATATACCATGGGACACAGACCTCAGAGCTAAGTCTGTATAAGACATGATGGACTATGTCACCCAAAAATGTCAGGAGGCAGTAAACAGGTTTATCCTGACCCAAAGGGAAAAATCCGAGAAGCAAAAGAAGGATCCATGGTTTAACAAGGCATGTATGGAAGCAAAGGAACTGAACAAAAGGGCGTGGAGGAACTTCCGAAATAACAGAACACCAAAAAGCAGAGAGAGAGATACCAGAGAACCAAGAATGAGTATGTTAGTGTGAGAAGGGAAGCAGAGAAAAATTATGAAAATGATATAGCAAGCAAAGCCAAGACCGAACCATAGCTACTCCAGTCACATCAGGAGGATGAGGTCAAGAGACACCTGTTGGATCTGGATGTTAGAAAGGCTGTTGGTCCAGACGGGATATCACCATTGGTATTTAAAGAGTGTGCAGAGGCACTCTGCTTGCCACTCTCCATAGTGTATAGTAGGTTACTAGAGACGGGAGACCTACCAGAAATATGGAAGGCGGCTAATGTGGTCCCAATATACAAAAAGGGTGACAGACAAGAGGCACTGAACTACAGGCCAGTGTCCTTAACTTGTATATCATGCAAAATGATGAAGATCGTGAGAAAAAATCTAGTAACACATCTGGAGAGAAGGGACTTCGTGACAAATCGCCAACATGGGTTCAGGGAGGGTAAATCTTGCCTGACTGGCTTAATAGAATTCTACGACCAGGTGACAAAGATTAAGCAAGAAAGAGAAGGCTAGGCAGATTGCATTTTTCTGGACTGTCGGAAAGCCTTTGATACAGTACCGCATAAGAGGCTGGCACATAAGCTGGAGAGACAGGCAAGAGTAGCTGGTAAGGTGTTACAAACCTGACCGGCGACACACCTGAGATGAACAGGTGTGTAGTGACAGGTGTTTCAGACTTCCAGCGACACTAACCTGTAAGGAAAAAACAAAACATATACAATTTCCATATAAAGAAAATACACACATACACACACACACACACACACACACACACACACACACACACACACACACACACACACACACATACACATACACATACACACACACACACATACACATACACACACATACACACACACACACACACACACACACACACACATACACACACACACACACACACACACACACACACACACACACACACACACATACACATACACACACACACATACACACACACACACACACACACACACACACACACACACACACATACACACACACACACACACACACACACACACACACACACACGTGTGTGTGTAATTACATAAGTGTAGTTACAAGATGAGAGCTACGCTCGTGGTGTCCCGTCTTCCCAGCACTCTTTGTCATATAACGCTTTGAAACTACTGACGGTCTTGGCCTTCACCACCTTCTCACCTAACTTGTTCCAACCGTCTACCACTGTAAGCGAAAGTGAATTTTCTTATATTTCTTCGGCATCTGTGTTTAGCTAGTTTAAATCTATGACCTCTTGTTCTTGAAGTGCCAGGTCTCAGGAAATCTTCCCTATCGATTTTATCAATTCCTGTTACTATTTTGTATGTAGTGATCATATCACCTCTTTTTCTTCTGTCTTCTAGTTTTGGCATATTTAATGCCTCTAACCTCTCCTCGTAGCTCTTGCCCTTCAGTTCTGGGATCCACTTAGTAGCATGTCTTTGCACCTTTTCCAGTTTGTTGATGTGCTTCTTAAGATATGGGCACCACACAACAGCTGCATATTCTAGCTTTGGCCTAACAAAAGTCGTGAACAATTTCTTTAGTATATCGCCATCCATGTATTTAAAAGCAATTCTGAAGTTAGAAAGCGTAGCATAGGCTCCTCGCACAATATCCTCAGGTGATAGTTTTCTATCTAGAACCACCCCTAGATCTCTTTATCAGAATTCTTTAAAGATTTCTCACATAATATATGTGAGAAATGTGTGTGTGTGTGTGTGTGTGTGTGTGTGTGTGTGTGTGTGTGTGTGTACTCACCTATTTGTACTCACCTATTTGTGCTTGCGGGGGTTGAGCTTTGGCTCTTTGGTCCCGCCTCTCAACTGTCAATCAACTGGTGTACAGATTCCTGAGCCTACTGGGCTCTATCATATCTACATTTAGTGTGTGTGTGTGTGTGTGTGTGTGTGTGTGTGTGTGTGTGTGTGTGTGTGTGTGTGTGTGTGTGTGTGTGTGTGTGTGTGTGTGTATGTGTATGTGTGTGTGTGTTACTACGGGAATTAAACCTCACGTCACTGGGAGACAGAAGAGTTAGAGGGGACATGATCACCACATACTAGATTCTCAGAGGAACTGACAGGGTAGATAAAGACAGGCTAATTAACACAAGGGGCACACGCACAAGGGGACACAGTTGGAAACTGAGTGCCCAAATGAACCACAGAGATATTAGAAAGAATTTTTTAGTGTCAAGAGTAGTTGACAAATGGAATGCATTAGGCAGTGATGTGGCGTAGGAAGACTCCATACACAGTTTCAAGCGTAGATATCATAAGAGCCCAGTAGGCTCAGGAACCTGTACACCAGTTGATTGACAGTTGAGAGGCGGGACCAAAGAGCCAGAGCTCAACCCCTGCAAGCACAAATAGGTGAGTACATATATACACACACACATCACGCCAAACGTTTAAACAAATTCAAGCCATAATAACCTTTCCACCCATAAACACTTTGATGATGTGATTTTTCGTTTAGAATTTATGGCTCGTGTCTTGATGAAACGACTCTATGACAGGGGGAGAGGGGGAGAGGGAAGGCATAAGAGGGGTAAGGGGGGGGTACAAAGGCATTAAGGGGGAGAGGCGGATGGGCCACGAAGGGACAAGGGGGGTTGAAGAAGGGGAAAATATGAGCATGAAGTAAGGTAGGAGGGGGAAGGGGGTACAAGAAATTGACGGCTCCCGGGCACCGCCGGGGACCGTCTTCCCGGATATTATGCAGCAAAAACATGAATCTATAAAAAAATATAATCTGCTTAACTTTTAACCACAAATATAAAAGACATACAGAAAAGACAAAGTAATGAGCAAACAATGTTTTTCTCTCTCTCCCACAAGCAAGAGACAGAGACAGACTGACTGATAGAGACAGACTGACTGACAGAGACAGACTGACTGACAGAGACAGACTGACTGACAGAGACAGACACACTGAGACAGACACACTGAGACAGACACACTGAGACAGACTGACTGAGACAGACTGACTGAGACAGACTGACTGAGACAGACTGACAGAGACAGACTGACTGACAGAGACAGACTGACTGACAGAGACAGACACACTGAGACAGACACACTGAGACAGACTGACTGAGACAGACTGACTGAGACAGACTGACTGAGACAGACTGACTGAGACAGACTGACTGAGACAGACTGACTGAGACAGACTGACTGAGACAGACTGACTGAGACAGACTGACTGAGACAGACTGACTGAGACAGACTGACTGAGACTGACCGACCGACCGACCACAGGTCCGTCCCTCACGATGTTTTGCTTGTCTTGTGCTCGTTGTCGCTCTATGCGCAAGAACCGTCAACCTCACAATTGCATTTCAACTTTGCGGTCCCGCCAAAACCTTCACCACACACAACATGGGGGGTCGTACGGCCTTCTTAATTCTTATTATTTCCTGTTAGTTTGATACTATTTTAACTTGAATTACTTCATATTAATACCAGCCTTGAGGTGCTCTATGGAGTACACCTCCACTAGCAGGCTATTGGGGCTCCATAGTGTACACCTCCACTAGCAGGCTTGTGGGGCTCCATAGAGTACACCTCCACTAGCAGGCTTGTGGGGCTCCATAGAGTACACCTCCACTAGCAGGCTTGTGGGGCTCCATAGAGTACACCTCCACTAGCAGGCTTGTGGGGCTCCATAGAGTACACTTCCACTAGCAGGCTTGTGGGGCTCCATAGAGTACACCTCCACTAGCAGGCTTGTGGGGCTCCATAGATTACACCTCCACTAGCCGGCTTGTGGGGCTCCATAGAGTACACCTCCACTAGCAGGCTTGTGGGGCTCCATAGAGTACACCTCCACTAGCAGGCTTGTGGGGCTCCATAGAGTACACCTCCACTAGCAGGCTTGTGGGGCTCCATAGAGTACACTTCCACTAGCAGGCTTGTGGGGCTCCATAGAGTACACCTCCACTAGCAGGCTTGTGGGGCTCCATAGAGTACACCTCCACTAGCAGGCTTGTGGGGCTCCATAGAGTACACTTCCACTAGCAGGCTTGTGGGGCTCCATAGAGTACACCTCCACTAGCAGGCTTGTGGGGCTCCATAGAGTACACCTCCACTAGCAGGCTTGTGGGGCTCCATAGAGTACACCTCCACTAGCAGGCTTGTGGGGCTTTATAGAGTACACCTCCACTAGCAGGCTTGTGGGGCTCCATAGAGTACACTTTTTTAATACACGTATTTATTTCTCTACGTTTAAGTTCATATTTATATCTTGATTAAATTCCAATGAGTACAGCCAAGTTCTTTAAAGAGATCTTAATACAGTAGTTCAATCTTTCGTCTAAGGCTACAGTAAACAGGGAAGATGTCACTTTTATTATATAGATCTGATATCTTACCCGCCTTAGGGCTGAATACCGGAGAAAATCGGATATCTTTCCCACTTTAGAGCAGAATATCGAAGATTGTATTATTCTTCGTGGGCTCCTGGAAGACTTAGCGGGTCCCCGCCTGCCCACACACAATGCCCAACAGTGGTGATTCAACAGGTCATGGTAACAACGGTACCATCCACAGAGACTAACACCTTCACCACCCCAAGTACCAACTAGAAAAAGAGAAAATGGGCGGCCCAGTACACTATTTTTACCAGCGGCTTGCACAGGAGGAAGGGAGGAGGTTTTTACCCAAACATTTCATGGACTACTAAATTACTCTTTTTTTGGATGGGGGGGGGGGGAGTAATTGAAATTTTTTTACCATGGGCTTCTTGAGCCCTCAATTTATATAGTATTAATAGCCTGCCGTATTGTTTGACATCTATGTAAACCAAGGTTCTGTATACAGCGTGTGTAAACAGTTTGTCTAGTTTGTTGATGTTCTATTGTCTGTATAATATTATAACGATCACGCACTTCTGTAAACTATTTATATAACGCGCTATAGCCGGGTTGCCAGGAGTCCCCCCCCCCCCCCACACACCCCAGATGGGTGCTGCCACAGTCCCCTCACACACGTGCGCTGCCACAGTCCCCTCACATACGTGCGCTGCCACAGTCCCACACACACACACGTGCGCTGCCACAGTCACACACACACACACGTGCGCTGCCACAGTCACACACACACGTGTGCTGCCACAGTCCCCCACACACACACGTGCGCTGCCACAGTCCCACACACACACACGTGCGCTGCCACAGTCACACACACACGTGTGCTGCCACAGTCCCCCACACACACACGTGCGCTGCCACAGTCCCACACACACACGTGTGCTGCCACAGTCACACACACACGTGTGCTGCCACAGTCACACACACAAGTGCGCTGCCACAGTCACACACACACGTGCGCTGCCACAGTCCCCTCACACACGTGCGCTGCCACAGTCCCACACACACACACACGTGCGCTGCCACAGTCCCACACACACACACACGTGCGCTGCCACAGTCACACACACACACACACGTGCGCTGCCACAGTCCCCCACACACACGTGCGCTGCCACAGTCCCACACACACGTGCGCTGCCACAGTCACACACACACACACGTGCGCTGCCACAGTCACACACACACGTGCGCTGCCACAGTCACACACACACACGTGCGCTGCCACAGTCACACACACACACACGTGCGCT
>NC_091174.1:17566662-17584162 GCF_040958095.1 Procambarus clarkii
TATGGTGTTTAACGAAGATAAGTTCCAGCTCATGCGCTATGGAAAAACTGAAAATATAAAAACGGAAACCACGTACAAAACTCAGGCAAATCATAACATAGAACGAAAAGGCAATGTAAAGGATCTGGGTGTACTCATGTCGGAAGACCTTACCTTTAAAGAACACAATAAAGTAGCCGTCACAACTGCAAGAAAAATGACAGGTTGGATAACAAGAACTTTTCACACTAGAGATGCTATACCGATGATGATACTTTTCAAAACGCTTGTGCTCTCTAGAGTGGAGTACTGCTGCACAATGACAGCACCTTTCAAAGCTGGAGAAATTACTGACCTGGAGAGCGTGCAGAGATCCTTTACTGCTAGAATCCACTCAGTAAAACATCTAAACTATTGGGACCGACTAAAGAGCCTAAAACTGTACTCCCTTGAGCGCAGGTGGGAGAGGTACATAATAATTTACACGTGGAAAATATTAGAGGGGCTGGTCCCAAACCTGCACACAGAAATAACATCACATGAGACCAGAAGACATGGCAGGATGTGCAGAATACCCCCGTTGAAAAATAGAGGTGCAACTGGTACTCTGAGAGAGAACTCTATCAACATCAGAGGTCCGAGACTGTTCAACACGCTTCCACTACACATAAGGGGCATAACTGGCCGACCCTTCACAGTGTTCAAGAGAGAACTGGATAAGCACCTCCAAAGGATACCTGATCAACCAGGCTGTGACTCGTACGTCAGGCTGCGAGCAGCCGCGTCCAACAGCCTGGTTGATCAGTCCGGCAACCAGGAGGCCTGGTCGACGACCGGGCCGCGGGGACGCTAAGCCCCGGAAGCACCTCAAGGTAACCTCAAGGTAAGGTGGTAGTGTGGTGGTGGTGGTAGTGTGGTGGTGGTGGTAGTGTGGTCGTGGTGGTAGTGTGGTCGTGGTGGTAGTGTGGTCGTGGTGGTAGTGTGGTCGTGGTGGTAGTGTGGTCGTGGTGGTAGTGGGGTGGTGGTGGTAGTGTGGTGGTGGTGGTAGTGTGGTCGTGGTGGTAGTGTGGTCGTGGTGGTAGTGTGGTCGTGGTGGTAGTGTGGTCGTGGTGGTAGTGTGGTCGTGGTTGTGGTAGTAGTGTGGTGGTGGTAGGGGGTGGTGGTGGTAGTGTGGTGGTGGTGGTAGTGTGGTGGTGGTGGTAGTGTGGTGGTGGTGGTGGTAGTGTGGTGGTGGTGGTAGTGGTAGTGTGGTGGTAGTAGTGTGGTGGTGGTGGGGGGTGGTGGTGGAACTTATCTGACCTATCAGTGACTACGGGAAAGTGTGGTTTAGCTCTTTATGCCCCACCTACTAGCCTTGTTGAACCCGTTGCGGTATAATTGAACTATTTTGATGTTCAGATTACATATCGAATCTGGCCCGTAAATTTGGGGCAGGAGGTGGCTTCCACAACCTTCCTTTCAGTGCATTCTACTTGTCGACCCCCTGTAAAGGGTACGAGTAACTCCTTCCACTCATCTGCGCTTCCAGCTTCTACCTGCGTCCTCTTGTTCTTTCTCTCGACTTGATGAAATCATTTTTGTTCACTTTATCTATTCCCTCAGCATCGTGTATGTCGTGATCATATCCCCTCTGTTCCTTCTATCCTCTCGAGTTGTGAGATTTGGTTCTATTAGTGTATTCTCGTAGCTTAACCCTCTTAGCTCTGACACCAATTAATACTGTTGCAAACCTTCATATTTCTTTATATTTTAGCTTTATGCTTCGCAAGGTGCGGATTCCATGCCGGTGCTGCATATTCCAGTACTGGTCTAACGAATGTTGCGTAGATTGCCTTGAAGGAGTCATGTTTAGCTTTCTAAATGATGCTGTAATATTTGCCAGCGTTCCATATGCTGCTGACGTTATCCTGTTTATGCGTGCCTCTAGTGTGTGTCTGATCATATCCACTCTCAAATCTCTCTCCGATTCCTTGTAGTTGCCTTTCCCTTACGGTGTAGATACCTTTATTGTCTCCTCTCGCCCTTTCCCATCTCTATTACCTCACACTTGTTGAGACTGACTTCCAGCAACCATTTGTTTGACCACTCTTGGAGAGTGTCTAAGTCCTCGTGTAAATTCCTGCAATTCTCCTCTTTTAACATTCCTCAACAGTTTCCATTATCTGTAAACACTGACATGTCCAAGCTCACTCCCTCGGGCAGGTCGTTCACATAAATTAGCAACAGTGGCTGTCCCAGGACCGAGCCTTGTGGGACCCGAATGTTGCATTCCTCCAGCTTCAAACCACCTCTATGGGTTTTCTATCTATAAGCAGCTGTGACTCTGTTTTTTTATCAAATCCACAAGAGCCGTGACGAGGATTCGAACCTACGTCCGAAAGCATCCCAGACGCTGCCTTAATCGACTGAGCTACGACATGGTATAAGAATTGCAACCAGAAATTCTACTGAATTTACTTGGATCCTGCAGCCTCTCCGAGACACAAACCAGGATTTTACACAACTCCCCCCATGCACTCGAGCTATGTCAATAAGCCATTCTACCTCTTCGCCCTTACTTCATTTTGTTCATTTGATGCATCACACTATTGTGATTTCTGTGTGTCTCTGCTTTTTGTCCTTCAGCTTCTCTCTTGCCTGCTTTTCCAGTGTTTTTCCTCAGTTATACCAGCCTGCTTCTTTATCCTGCCTCCAGTCTTTCACGAGGAACAGTGTCAAAAGATGGTAGAGCGACGGTCTCGATTCGTGCAGGTCGGCGTACAATCCCCGACCGTCCAAGTGGTAGGGCATCATTACATCCCCCCGACCGTCCAAGTGGTAGGGCATCATTACATCCCCCCGACCGTCCAAGTGGTAGGGCATCATTACATCCCCCCGACCGTCCAAGTGGTAGGGCATCATTACATCCCCCCGTCCCATTCAAATCCTTATCCAGATCCCCTTCCAAGAGCTATATAGTCGTAATGGCTTGACGGTTTCCCCTGATAATTCCTTCCCTCTTCACGTCCGGCTTTTCATCTTGCAACGTTGTTCTCCATGCTGGTTCTAATGTAAAGACCTCCTTAAATCTTTCATTAGTTCCTCGCATACTTCATCATCATTTTCTGTGAGAGCTTCCCCTTGTTTTCTCAGAGTAAATGGCCCCACTCTGTCGTTTTCCTCCTATAAAACAGCTTTAGTTTGTTCCCTTAACTTTTGCAGCGATGTCATTTTCAAATTGCTTCTCAAATTAGCTTCTCTCTCCTAACTCTGTTGTATTTATTTCTGGTTCTCTTTAGTGCTTCTGTATTGATCTTTCTTCCTAGCTTTTTGTATTTTTTCCAGGCTTTTTTTTTATCCTTTATTTAGCTTACCTGCATTTCCTATTGAAACAGTTTACTTATTTGCAGAAGTGCTTCACTTCCCAGCAAGGAATTCCATCATCTCATCTGCTGTCTTCCCTTCTATTTCTCTTTCCCATTGAATTTCCCACAGATAGTCCCTCATCCTGTGGTAGTGCCCGCGTCTGTAATCACTTCTTCAATGGAAGTCTATGTCCAACCAATTCCTTCAGCTTCACTATGTAATCAAACTTGACAATGACGAGGGAGCTAGTTCCTAGAGACCTCTCATACTCGATTTATTTATAAATCTTCATTTTGGGATAACACGAAGTCGTGTGTTGCCGGTGGATGGTCTACTGTTGGTTCTGTGACATGTTGCTTTTAAGTGTTTCTGTGATGTGTCTACCAGTTTTGGTCTCCATGTATCATCACTCAGAGAGGATCATTATTTATCAAGTCTATTTCTCTGTGGTTTAAGTCCCCCAATGTAAATGTTTTAACTCTTGTTCCCCATTGCATCTGTGGCTGCTTTTCCATTACCTTGAGATGATTCTCATTGAATTTGTCATATTCTTACCTTGGCTCTCTATTTTTTGGTGGTAAATTATCACTGAATGCTGCCACTATCTTCGAGCATCCCACTGTTGCTATTTCTGGTATATACTCTTGCTGGTCAACTCCCTCTGCTAGTTTTACTTCTTCGAAGCTACAGTGTAGCCGTACCAACGGAGCTACATCACCTCCCTCTCTGTACTCCCAATCTCTCCGTATTACTTGATAACCTCGTGGAAAATTGCGTTTTCTATAACACTTGCCAGTTTAATTTCAGTTATTGTGGTATGAGAGTGAACTTCTGCCACTCTATAAATTTGTTCATTTATTTGCGATTCCATCTTCATTTGTGTATAATACTTTTATGCTACTCATGACAATTGGGCTGCTTTTGTCCCCCCTCCCCACCCCTTTCGAGGGGCACGTGTTCATATGCCTGCATTTTTGTGTCTGATAGCGGTAGGGGGGAATGACGAACAATTTCCTATTTTCTACTCATTTGTGTAGATGCTTCGTTAGGTTAGGCAGCCCTACTATCTCCCTCTGTAGTACTCTCTGTTGCATTGTGAAGCTCGTCTGCCCCACTATTTGCCTTTGTTCTACTCTCTGTTGTTAAATATGCTTTGTCCTATGCCCTCTTTGTGACCTTTTCTACACTTCTTACATTTCCATTTTGCTTTTCTTTTGTGAGTCTTTTTTTCTGTCCCACTTTCCTCCTTAAACATGTCCTATCTAATAAACACTGCATGGTACTTTTCCTCATTTCTCAAATATCTCTTTTCTGCAAGTCTATACATAAATAGGTTACTGCTAATAAAAACTTTCACTGGTCGATATTTTCTCTCTGAAATTTGCCTATCCTGCAGAAATGCTCCATTTCCCATGTTGCATCTCCAGCCGGAATTTTGTGTAGCATTTTTGTTATTTCATTATGGTCTCTCTCTCTTTATTTGCCATGTGGTCCTCCTCAGGCTCTGGTAGGTTGAATATTATCACTGACCTCTTCCTATCATACCTGGTGAGGGTTTCTGGAGTACTTCTACTACTCGAGCCCGGCCTGGGTCCAGACTCGACGGGCCTCTCTATCTCCAGACTTGTATATTTCATAATTTAGGTAATTTTTTACCCTTTAACATGGTTTCCTCAATTACCTTCTCTTTCATTCAACCATTTTTCTGCAAAGTACACAACATAGAGGACACGGCAAACCTCCAATCAGATGTAAATCAGGTCTTTCTATGCGCTACAGAAATAATATGGTATTTAATGAAGATAAGTTCCAGCTCCTACGCTACGGAAAAAATTAAAATATATAAACAGAAACCACATACGAAACGCAGTCAAATCATAACATAGAAGGAAAAGGCAATGTAAAAGATTTGGATGTACTCGTGTCGGAAGACCTTACCGTTAAAGATCACAATAAAGTAGCCGTCACAACTGCAAGAAAAATAATAAGTTGGATAACAAGAACCTTTCACACTAAAGATGCTATACCGATGATGATACTCTTCAAGACGTTAGTGCTCTCTAGCGTGAAAAACTGTTGCACAATTACAGCCCCTTACAAAGCTGGAGAAATTGCTGACCTGGAGAGCGTGCAGAGATCCTCTACTGCTAGAATCCACTCGGCAAAACATCTAAACTATTGGGACCCACTAAAATGCCTAAATCTGTATTCTCTTGAGCGCAGGCGGGAGAGATACATAATAATTTACACGTGGAAAATAGTAGAGGGGCTGGTCCCAAACCTGCACACAGAAATAACACCACATGAGACCAGAAGGCATGGCAGGATGTGCAGAATACCCCCGTTGAAGAGCAGAGGTGCAACAGGTACTCTGAGAGAGAACTATCAACATCAGAGGCCCGAGACTGTTCAACACGCTTCCACTACACATAAGGGGCATAACTGGCCGACCCCTCACAGTGTTCAAGAGAGAACTGGATAAGCACCTCCAAAGGACACCTGATCAACCAGGCTGTGATTCAAGCGTCAGGCTGCGAGCAGCCGCGTCCAACAGCCTGGTTGACCAGTCCAGCAACCAGGAGGCCTGGTCGACGACCGGGCCGCGGGGACGCTTAGTCCCGAAATCCTCTCAAGGCAACCGCAAGGTAGGCAATTTCATTTTTTTTGTCTACCTTCTCATGTAATTCTTAAAGCTGCTTTCCCAGAGAAGCTGCCTTCCCAGAGAAGCTGCCTTCCCAGAGAAGCTGCCTACCCAGAGAAGCTGCCTTCCCAGAGAAGCTGCCTTCCCAGAGAAGCTGCCTTCCCAGAGAAGCTGCCTTCCCAGAGAAGCTGCCTTCCCAGAGAAGCTGCCTTCCCAGAGAAGCTGCCTACCCAGAGAAGCTGCCTTCCCAGAGAAGCTGCCTTCCCAGAGAAGCTGCCTTCCCAGAGAAGCTGCCTTCCCAGAGAAGCTGCCTACCCAGAGAAGCTGCCTACCCAGAGAAGCTGCCTTCCCAGAGAAGCTGCCTTCCCAGAGAAGCTGCCTTCCCAGAGAAGCTGCCTTCCCAGAGAAGCTGCCTACCCAGAGAAGCTGCCTACCCAGAGAAGCTGCTTTCCCAGAGAAGCTGCTTTCCCAGAGAAGCTGCCTACCCAGAGAAGCTGCCTACCCAGAGAAGCTGCCTACCCAGAGAAGCTGCCTACCCAGAGAAGCTGCCTTCCCAGAGAAGCTGCCTTCCCAGAGAAGCTGCCTTCCCAGAGAAGCTGCCTTCCCAGAGAAGCTGCCTTCCCAGAGAAGCTGCCTTCCCAGAGAAGCTGCCTTCCCAGAGAAGCTGCCTTCCCAGAGAAGCTGCCTACCCAGAGAAGCTGCCTACCAAGAGAAGCTGCCTACCAAGAGAAGCTGCCTACCAAGAGAAGCTGCCTACCCAGAGAAGCTGCCTACCCAGAGAAGCTGCCTACCCAGAGAAGCTGCCTACCCAGAGAAGCTGCCTTCCCAGAGAAGCTGCCTTCCCAGAGAAGCTGCCTTCCCAGAGAAGCTGCCTTCCCAGAGAAGCTGCCTACCCAGAGAAGCTGCCTACCCAGAGAAGCTGCCTTCCCAGAGAAGCTGCCTTCCCAGACAAGCTGCCTTCCCAGAGAAGCTGCCTTCCCAGAGAAGCTGCCTTCCCAGAGAAGCTGCCTTCCCAGAGAAGCTGCCTTCCCAGAGAAGCTGCCTTCCCAGAGAAGCTGCCTTCCCAGAGAAGCTGCCTTCCCAGAGAAGCTGCCTTCCCAGAGAAGCTGCCTTCCCAGAGAAGCTGCCTTCCCAGAGAAGCTGCCTTCCCAGAGAAGCTTCCTTCCCAGAGAAGCTGCCTTCCCAGAGAAGCTGCCTTCCCAGAGAAGCTGCCTATCCAGAGAAGCTGCCCACCCAGAGAAGCTGCCTTCCCAGAGAAGGTGCCTACCCAAAGAAGCTGCCTACCAAGAGAAGCTGCCTCTTCTTTCAGCACCTGTATCTCTCCCCTCATCCCCTTGCCCTTTTCTCCACCTCTTCCTGCATAGTTGCCTCTCACTAGTTCACCCATTCTTTCCGTAAGCACTACTGTGTTACTGGCCTTCCCTTTCCACCTCATCCATGCGTTCCTCTAATGACATAACACTCTTCCATAGAGTTAGGTATATACATATCTATCTCATCTCCCCCTCCTCCAGCTGTCCCTGCGACACTCCAGCAACACAGCAGGTGCACCAGTTGAGTGTGGCTTGTGTTAACTGCTTAATGTCTCGCCCGCCCGTCTGGCATTGACAGTTGTGGTAGCGACACTAAATGCTTGATGTCTTAGAGGACACCAAGCAATTCTTATGCTAGGTGGGAGAGTATTTAACAGCTGTGGAGCTCTGATGTTCAGAGACAGGGGGTGGTGGTTGTTGTGGTTGTGGTGGTAGAAGGGAGGGGAGGGGTTGGTGGTGTTGGTGGGTTGTGGAGTGCAACTATCAAGACAGAGGAGAGCTGGACACTCGTCAATATCAAGGCTCCGCACGTCTCCTTCCAATTCCTTTATCGGCATTCCACAGAGACCCACCGCATCCCTGCCATCCCTTCCACGAGCCCACCTCCACCCTTCCACGAGCCCACCTCCACCCTTCCACGAGCCCACCTCCACCCTTCCACGAGCCCACCCACCATACACCTCCCACCCTTCAATACATCCACCCCTCCATACAATACACACATCTACTCCCAACAAAACACCCATTCCCTCTACAATACACCCACCCACCCCTCCCTACAGTACTCACCCAATGCAACACTCCCCACAGTGGTATAGTACTGGACAACAATGGATCCCCATCAAGGACGGGCGGTTGTCTCTGGGCCTCTGAAGCGGGTCAGGGGTTCGAGTCTTTAATGACGTGACGTGTATTTCACGTTGAAACGTGTTACCGTACCATTAGCGGCCCTAAACGGTTAGATCTGAAAGGAGTAGACACTACACCGCTTACTAGGTGGCGCATTGTTACCCACTAACAGCCCCATCCACAGCTGGGGCTCTGGCTCACTTGAGCACGCTTCCTGCAGCCAAGTACTGATGTACGTAGATTTGAATACATCAGTTTTTTTTTTTTACCTAAACAGTTGATAACCAACTAGCAAAATCAACCATTGATAAGTTGTAATATATAAGTTATATAATATATATGTCGCTTTATCCTAAAATACTTATTGATGTCGTTATATATAATGTGAGGTTATGTATAGGTAGGCATACATAAGGTGAGGTAAGGTGTTATGGTCATGTTGATCTAGGGAGTGTAAACACTACAAGCTCAGAGTGAAGGAAGCACATTACCAGTCATACCTGGATTGTACCTGGATGGGGTTCTGAGAGTTCTTCTACTCCTCCAGCCCGGCCCGGGGCTAGGCTTGACTTGTGGTAACTTGATATTGAAGGCTAAATCTACAAGGAATAGTTGCAAATCTACAACAGTTCCTGACGAGGCCAGGAGACATTACAAGATATGTTAAATTATCCCCCTTGGAAAGTAGAGGTGCAATAGGTTCGTTAAGAAATAATTATATAAACATTAACGACCCAAGACTAGTCAACACCCTCGTTCATAATTAGCCAACCTGTTTCGGCGTTCAAGACGGAACGTGATAAACGCCTTGACGTATTTCCTCCGTCAGGCTGCGTGTAGTAGTGTCCAACAGCCTGGTTGATCAGACCGGCAACCAGGACACCTGCTCAGAGACCGGGCCGCGGGGACATGTATTATCGGAAGCAAATCAGAGTAACCTCAGAGTAACCCTACGTCAACTCCACACACACTTACCTTGCGTTGATGTTGCGTTGATGTTACGTTGATGTCACTCACTTCACTTCCTGGTCATTGCCCAGTACACGCTGGCGAGGGCGTCACGCTCACTCTTCCGGCGGTGGATAGTGATAAAAATTAGTGATAGTGATAATCAGGATAGATTCCCTTACAGTTCACTCCGGTTCTTCTACTCCTCAAATCCGGCCAGTAGGCAATTGATTTGTGATCACTTGGTCCATCAGATTGTTGTTTGAAGCGGGGGTAGTAAGCCCACATGTCCACTACAACCCGGTTGGTCCAACACTTCTTATCTAATTTTATCTTGAAGAAATCCACTTTTGTTCCGGCAATACTTCTTATGTTTCCTGGGAGAGTATTGAACAGCCGAGGACCCTCGATGTTCAGCTCTCTGATTGTACCTGGTTGATGGGGTTCTGGAGGTTCTTCTACTCCCCAAGCCTGGCCCGGGGCCAAGCTCGTCATGTGTCTATGGTGCCTCTAGCCACTTGTAGGTAATGCCTCTCTCGTCTCCTTTCTAGAATGTACAAGTTGAGAGCCTTGCAACGGTTGCAATAGTTTAGGGGCTGTGTATGGTGTCTTTGCGAGCCGTACATGTTCTCTGTGTGCCCACTACTATAGCAATGACTCCTGCTCCTAAAGGGGGGAAGCGAGCACTATGTTGACACCACAAGTAACGTGAAATTATGAGCCCTATTCTTCGTAACCATATTGTTTGTAGCTCTTTTATTTGTAACATATTATTCGTAACCATTATTTGCATTTGTAGTACATAGTTGAAGCATTTATAGCGTTGTAGTTCCAACCCGTCCTCGACTCAAGTCCATTACATTCAGCGGTCAACCCCACAGACGCATTCATAAATTTTAACAGGCTGTTCATTCAAAACGGGAATTTTCTTCGGTATAAATTAATATTATAATATATTAGCATATTGTGTATATATAGGCATAGGATAGGTTAGGTTAGGTGTTTAGGTTCTGTTGACGATTATTTGTATTTGTAGTACGTGGGTGAAGCATTTATAGCGTTGTGATTCGAACAAAATTCGTCAGTGAAGCACTTGTTCCGGATATGTTCGAACGTCAGCAGTTGTGAGTCGTGTGTAAACCGTTTTTCATTTTTAAACAGGGGGTTTGGCGGGTGCATGGAATCACTTTTGGATCTTTGTTTGGAGGACGGGCTGGTAGTTCTAACAAAATTCGTCAGTGAAGCACATATTCCGGAAGTGTTCGAACGTCATCAGTTGTGAGTCTTGTGTAAATCGTTTTTCATTTTAAAACAGGGGGTTTGGCGGGTCATGGAATCACTTTTGGGACTTTGATAGGGGACGGGCTGCACGACTCACAACTGCTGACGTTCGAATACTTCCGGAACAACTGCTTTACTGACGAATTTTGTTCGAATCACAACGCTGTAAATGCTTCACCCACCTACTACAAATAATCGTCAACAGAACCTAAACACCAAACCTATCCCTATATATGCACAATATGCTATTATAATAGCAATTTATATTTGCGAAAATTTCCTTTTTGAATGAACAGCATGTTGAAATTTATGAATGCGTCTGTGGGGTCGACCGCTAGATGGATTGGACTTGAGTCGAGGACAGGTTGGGTTGGCGGGTGAGTTGAATGTACTTTGGGTCTCTGTTTATGTGGACGGGCTGGTTTATTGCTCACAGCCATATTGTTCACAGCCACAATGTTCATCACCCCAGTGTTCACAGCCACAATGTTCATCACCCCAGTGTTCACAACCAGTGTTCATAATGAGTACCGATACAACGACTACAGAAAGACGGGACTACAAGGAGCCGCCAGAAGCCATACACGACATTTTAGTCTGTGAAGAGTATTGAGACGGAGCGTGTTACTGTACCGAGGCTGCTGTACCGTGGTTACTGTACCGAGGCTGCTGTACCGTGGTTACTGTACCGAGGCTGCTGTACCGTGGTTACTGTACCGAGGCTGCTGTACCGAGGCTGCTGTACCGTGGTTACTGTACCAAGGCTGCTGTACCGTGGTTACTGTACCAAGGCTGCTGTACCGTGGTTACTGTACCGAGGCTGCTGTACCGTGGTTACTGTACCGAGGCTGCTGTACCGTGGTAACTGTACCGTGGTTACTGTACCGTGGTTACTGTACCAAGGCTGCTGTACCGTGGTTACTGTACCAAGGCTGCTGTACCGTGGTTACTGTACCGAGGCTGCTGTACCGTGGTTACTGTACCGAGGCTGCTGTACCGTGGTAACTGTACCGTGGTTACTGTACCGTGGTTACTGTACCAAGGCTGCTGTACCGTGGTTACTGTACCAAGGCTGCTGTACCGTGGTTACTGTACCGAGGCTGCTGTACCGTGGTAACTGTACCGAGGCTGCTGTACCGTGGTTACTGTACCGAGGCTGCTGTACCGAGGCTGCTGTACCGTGGTTACTGTACCAAGGCTGCTGTACCGTGGTTACTGTACCAAGGCTGCTGTACCGTGGTTACTGTACCAAGGCTGCTGTACCGTGGTTACTGTACCGAGGCTGCTGTACCGTGGTAACTGTACCGAGGCTGCTGTACCGTGGTAACTGTACCGAGGCTGCTGTACCGTGGTTACTGTACCGAGGCTGCTGTACCGTGGTTACTGTACCGTGGTTACTGTACCGAGGCTGCTGTACCGTGGTTACTGTACCGAGGCTGCTGTACCGTGGTTACTGTACCGAGGCTGCTGTACCATATGACCGTAACTTAGACATATGGGAATTCCATTACGTGGCAGGATATCAACAGAGCCGATATATAGCCCTGTGTAGCCGTGAGACGAGCCAGAGAAGGGGGTTTCGAACCATGGTCCATAAAAGAGGGCAAGCGTAACACACACACACACACACACACACACACACACACACACACACACACACACACACACACACACACACACACACACACACACTCAAAGCAAGAAAACCACACATAACATGGAGCCTAAAACAGGTCGGTGCATTTTTTTTCTTAGACAAATTCCTTGTTGTTTTAGAGACAAATACCTTATACATTCTCCTGCATTATTGTGTTTACCTGTATCACAGGCGGACACATGTGTTCAGTTCATGTGTCTTCAGCTAATGTGTGTTCAGACGAAAGACAAAGGACACTGCCCAACAATTTTTCTTCGCATGACCGCTTCTTCCACAACAGCTCCCACCACAACAGTTCAGTGGATGATGTGCTTCCAGACAACCCCCTTCCCAGCAATCCACCTCCCAGCGAGCCACCTCCCAGCGAGCCACCTCCCAGCAAGCCACTACCCAGCGAGCCCTCTCCCAGCGAGCCACCACCCAGCAAGCCACCTCCCAGCAAGCCACCTCCCAGCGAGCCACCACCCAGCGAGCCACCTCCCAGCGAGCCACCACCCAGCGAGCCACCACCCAGCAAGCTACCACCCAGCAAGCCACCTCCCAGCAAGCCACCTCCCAGCAAGCCACCTCCCAGCAAGCCACCTCCCAGCAAGCCACCTCCCAGCAAGCCACCTCCCAGCAAGCCACCTCCCAGCAAGCCACCTCCCAGCAAGCCACCTCCCAGATAATATGAAAGGCGGCCCAACATAACGATGACGGATGGGAGACATTTATAAAATTTGGTCATTTAATTATGACCAATTGAGAGCCTTCTTTATGAGGCCGAGTGTCGGAGTCGACCCCGCGGAGGTTAGTCGACCCCGCGGAGGTTAGTCGACCCCGCGGAGGTTAGTCGACCCCGTGGAGGTGAGTCGACCCCGTGGGGGTGAGTCGACCCCGTGGAGGTGAGTCGACCCCGTGGAGGTGAGTCGACCCCGTGGAGGTGAGTCGACCCCGTGGAGGTGAGTCGACCCCGTGGAGGTGAGTCGACCCCGTGGAGGTGAGTCGACCCCGTGGAGGTGAGTCGACCCCGTGGAGGTGAGTCGACCCCGTGGAGGTGAGTCGACCCCGTGGAGGTGAGTCGACCCCGTGGAGGTTAGTCGACCCCGTGGAGGTTAGTCGACCCCGCGGAGGTTAGTCGACCCCGTGGAGGTGAGTCGACCCCGTGGAGGTTAGTCGACCCCGTGGAGGTTAGTCGACCCCGTGGAGGTGAGACAACACAAGAAACGTGTCTGTTACACGATTTGTGGTCAAGACGGTGGGAGGGGGGCCTGGGTGTAAACGCTGGGAGGGGGGCCTGGGTGTAGACGGTGGGAGGGGGGCCTGGGTGTAAACGCTGGGAGGGGGGCCTGGGTGTAGACGGTGGGAGAGGGGGCCAGGGTGTAGACGGTGGGAGGGGGGGCCTGGGTGTAGACGGTGTGAGGGGCCTGGGTGTAGACGGTGGGAGGGGTGGCCTGGGTGTAGACGGTGGGAGGGGGGGGCCTGGGTGTAGACGCTGGGAGGGGGGCCTGGGTGTAGACGGTGGGAGGGCAGCCTGGGTGTAGACGGTGGGAGGGGGGCCTGGGTGTAGACGGTGGGAGGGGGGGCCTGGGTGTAGACGGTGGGACAGGGGGCCTGGGTGTAGACGGTGGGAGGGGGGCCTGGGTGTAGACGGTGGGAGGGGGGCCTGGGTGTAGACGGTGGGAGGGGGGGCCAGGGTGTAGACGGTGGGAGGGGGGGCCTGGGTGTAGACGGTGGGAGGGGGGGCCAGGGAGTAGACGGTGGGAGGGGGGGCCAGGGTGTAGACGGTGGGAGGGGGGGGGCCTGTGTGTAGACGGTGGGAGGGGGGGCCAGGGTGTAGACGGTGGGAGGGGGGCCTGGGTGTAGACGGTGGGAGGGGGGCCTGGGTGTAGACGGTGGGAGGGGGGGCCTGGGTGTAGACGGTGGGAGGGGGGGCCTGGATGTAGACGCTGGGAGGGGGGCCTGGGTGTAGACGGTGGGAGGGGGGGCCAGGGTGTAGACGGTGGGAGGGGGGGGCCTGGGTGTAGACGGTGGGAGGGGGGGCCTGGGCGTAGACGGTGGGAGGGGGGCCAGGGTGTAGACGGTGGGAGGGGGGGCCTGGGTGTAGACGGTGGGAGGGGGGGGCCTGGGTGTAGACGGTGGGAGGGGGGGGCCTGGGTGTAGACGGTGGGAGGGGGGGGGCCTGGGTGTAGACGGTGGGAGGGGGGGGCCTGGGTGTAAACGCTGGGAGGGGGGCCTGGGTGTAGACGGTGGGAGAGGGGGCCAGGGTGTAGACGGTGGGAGGGGGGGCCTGGGTGTAGACGGTGTGGGGGGCCTGGGTGTAGACGGTGGGAGGGGTGGCCTGGGTGTAGACGGTGGGAGGGGGGGGCCTGGGTGTAGACGCTGGGAGGGGGGCCTGGGTGTAGACGGTGGGAGGGCAGCCTGGGTGTAGACGGTGGGAGGGGGGCCTGGGTGTAAACGCTGGGAGGGGGGCCTGGGTGTAGACGGTGGGAGGGGGGCCTGGGTGTAAACGCTGGGAGGGGGGCCTGGGTGTAGACGGTGGGAGAGGGGGCCAGGGTGTAGACGGTGGGAGGGGGGGCCTGGGTGTAGACGGTGTGGGGGGCCTGGGTGTAGACGGTGGGAGGGGTGGCCTGGGTGTAGACGGTGGGAGGGGGGGGCCTGGGTGTAGACGCTGGGAGGGGGGCCTGGGTGTAGACGGTGGGAGGGCAGCCTGGGTGTAGACGGTGGGAGGAGGGCCTGGGTGTAGACGGTGGGAGGGGGGGCCTGGGTGTAGACGGTGGGAGGGGGGGCCTGGATGTAGACGCTGGGAGGGGGGCCTGGGTGTAGACGGTGGGAGGGGGGGCCAGGGTGTAGACGGTGGGAGGGGGGGCCTGGGTGTAGACGGTGGGAGGGGGGGCCTGGGCGTAGACGGTGGGAGGGGGGCCAGGGTGTAGACGGTGGGAGGGGGGGCCTGGGTGTAGACGGTGGGAGGGGGGGGGCCTGGGTGTAGACGGTGGGAGGGGGGGGCCTGGGTGTAGACGGTGGGAGGGGGGGGCCTGGGTGTAGACGGTGGGAGGGGGGGGGCCTGGGTGTAGACGGTGGGAGGGGGGGCCTGGGTGTAGACGGTGGGAGGGGGGCCTGGGTGTAGACGGTGGGAGGGGGGGGCCTGGGTGTAGACGGTGGGAGGGGGGCTTGGGTGTAGACGGTGGGAGGGGGGGGGCCTGGGTGTAGACGGTGGGAAGGGGGGGGCCTGGGTGTAGACGGTGGGAGGGGGGGCCAGGGTGTAGACGGTGGGAGGGGGGCTTGGGTGTAGTACCTTACAGTACCTCCCTTCAGTGTTTCGGGATCCTCTTCAACTTTGATTATATTGTTAAGAGTTTAGCTACATTAGATAAGGACTATTAGCTTAGATTGGTTTCAATAACATTCGTTTGTTCCGAGATCAGGTTTTGCTGGGTTGGCGAGGCTTAGTAAGCTGGGGTTGGCGAGGCTTAGTAAGCTGGGGTTGGCGAGGCTTAGTAAGCTGGGGTTGGCGAGGCTTAGTAAGCTGGGGTTGGCGAGGCTTAGTAAGCTGGGGTTGGCGAAGCTAAGTAAGCTGGGGTTGGCGAGGCTTAGTAAGCTGGGGTTGGCGAGGCTTAGTAAGCTGGGGTTGGCGAGGCTTAGTAAGCTGGGGTTGGCGAGGCTTAGTAAGCTGGGGTTGGCGGGGCTTAGTAAGCTGGGGTTGGCGGGGCTTAGTAAGCTGGGGTTAGCGGGGCTTAGTAAGCTGGGGTTGGCGAGGCTTGATAAGCTGGGGTTGGCGAGGCTTAGTAAGCTGGGGTTGGCGAGGCTTAGTAAGCTGGAGTTGGCGAGGCTTAGTAAGCTGGGGTTGGCGGGGCTTAGTAAGCTGGGGTTGGCGAGGCTTAGTAAGCTTGGGTTGGTAAGGCTTAGTAAGCTGGGGTTGGCGGAACTTAGTAAGCTGGGGTTGGCGGGGCTTAGTAAGCTGGGGTTGGCGGGGCTTAGTAAGCTGGGGTTGGCGGGGCTTGGTAAGCTGGGGTTGGCGGGGCTTAGTAAGCTGGGGTTGGCGAGGCTTAGTAAGCTGGGGTTGGCGGGGCTTAGTAAGCTGGGGTTGGCGGGGCTTGGTAAGCTGGGGTTGGCGGGGCTTAGTAAGCTGGGGTTGGCGAGGCATAGTAAGCTGGGGTTGGCGAGGCTTAGTAAGCTGGGGTTGGCGAGGCTTAGTAAGCTGGGGTTGGCGAGGCTAAGCTTGGAAGGATATCAATCCCATCCTTGTTAAAGGCAGTTTAGTGAGACACCGCTGACAGCACACCTCATGTCACACTGGCCAGTGTATACTCTACTGGATACTCTACTGGATACTCTACTGGATACTCTACTGGATACTCTACTTGCCGTAACCTAGAACTGGTTTAGTCTATGGGGTGAGTATACGAGGCACATTACCCTGGGCGTAACCTCGCTTGTGTTAAGTCTTATCTTCGCTACACATAATATCCCAGGCACATAGCCGCTCAGGTATGTGGTATACACCACTTGTTGGCTCCTGGATCAGTGCCCCGGCGGCCCGGTCTCTGTCCAGGCCTCCTGGTTGGTTGGCTGTTAGCTCAGACCCCAGCTATTTGCTCCAACCTACCATTATGAACTGTTGGACTGAAAAAAATGAACACTTTGTACTATTAATTTTATAGTACAAGAAAACAAGCTAAAAGCTACACTTTTAACTAGTTAAAAAGTTAAAAAGCTTAACTAGTTAAAAAGCCTAACTAGTTAAAAAGCTATCTACGTGTATGTGAACACCTGAGAGGCATTAATTAAAAATATGTGTAGCATAATAAACTCCACAGTGTTTGAGTTAGGAAAACACTATTTATCAAATATTGATACTGTTCTTAAAAGATTTCCCCATTTTGCACCCGCAAGATAACGTAAGCTTTTAAGGGTTGACAGATGTTCTTGTTTGATGAGCTGTTCACTTAAGACAGTTAAGCAGGTCCCAGCTGTGTCTGGGTACAAGTGACAGGATGAACAACCCAGCGGGTTTTCTTCCTATTGGGGAGTGTTGTACATGCTGCTATGGCGGTGTGTCCACTCACAGGATGAGTGGCGCTGCCCAATACTGTCACTATGGCGGTGTGTCCACTCACAGGATGAGTGACGCTGCCCAATACTGTCACTATGGCGGTGTGTCCACTCAAAGGATGAGTGACGCTGCCCAATAAACTCGCCCCTCTGGGCAAAATTTAAAAATTTAAATTAACTACTTAAGCACTCATAAATATATTATATTAGACCTTAGAGTGCGTTTATTATGCCTAGGTTTGCTTAGGCAGATGTAGGTTTCAAAATTTTATAGAATGCCAAAGTGATTTTTTTTGGCTGATTAATTATTATCTCCAGCAATTGGTGTCCAGATCGCAACTTCTTCTTAGAGGGATTAGCGGCAATTCTAGCCTATTGGTTAGGCTAGAATTAATTGGCTGGAGATCCAGTCAATTAATGCACAACTATATTCTACCCACCTCAAGACTCCGCTCC
>NC_091174.1:17586662-17636662 GCF_040958095.1 Procambarus clarkii
ATTTCATAAGAAAAAAATTAGAAAAAATATATTAATTCAGGAAAACTTGGCTTATTAGGCAAATCGGGCCTTGAATAGTAGGCCAAAAAGTGAGTTCTGGCTACTAGGTACGACATATATATATATATATATATATATATATATATATATATATATATATATATATATATATATATACATGTATATATAATGAGATTGTTGGGTATACAGCACAAGATCTAAGTAGTTGTTGTTATAACTACTGTTGAATAAATTACCTAAAATTCAGTGTAGAATGGAAAGGTTTCCTTGAGCAGATCAGGTTGGGTGTGCCGTAGACTAGAGTCGACTCATGTCGCCAGGTGTTAAACAATAAATAGGCTAGGAATATCCCATTAAATGTCACCTACTGATAAGTCCACCCAAAAATGTCGTCTACTCAGAGATTTACTCGCGATAGTAAATCAGGAAGTTTACCTGCACTCGGACACAATTAACCTGAGCTACTTACCCATGTACGATAACCAAGGGATAACTCTGGGATAACCCAGGGATAACTCTGGGATAACCCAGGGATAACCTCGGGATAACGAGGCTGGTACCATCCTCTATGACACAGCACACACACACATACCTGTAATGGGAGGAAAAATAACCCCATTTAGACTCGGAACTCTCGTAAGGAAGTTAATCACTGTGTGTGTATGGCCGTAAACAGGGAAAGACGCGTTCACAGTGACGGATTTAGACTCGGGCGAGGCCCTGAGATATATTAAGTGTCTGGGAGCCCATGTTGTTTAAAAGTCACACCAGAAGAGTGTGAAAAGTGCCTTCGAAAAACAGCATCTATATTATATAGGGTCACTCACACACACACACACACACACACACACACACACACACACACACACACACACACACACTCTATTATAATACATGGATTATTCGAATCTGGGGCACCAACAAGACAAGAGAGAATAGAAACAGAAAAATACAAATTGCACGAGATATTGAGGTGTATTGGAGCAGGAATGGCAGAACACGAGGTGGATATTAATCGCCGGGTTGGACCTTACAATTGTACCAAGAATAGACCTGTTCTGGTGCAATTCTCCAATGAGGAGGCAGTGGAGTACATAATGAGGACCAAGCATTTACTCCGAGGAAGTGAAACCCATTACAATGTGTTTATAGAGAGGTTTATGACGAAAGATGAGCAAATAGCCCACAAGAATAGATGGCAACAACGACACCGAACTAGCCTCTCAGGTAGTCTCACCTCCCAGGTCACATCCCAGGTCACCTCCCAGGTCACCTCCCAGGCCACCTCCCAGGTCACCTCCCAGGTCACCTCCCAGGTCGCATCCTCCCCAACTCAGCCCTCCTATACATCCCCCCTGCCTCAGCCTCCCAAAACCCCCCTGTCCCTTCCACATTTGCACCTCCCCAACGATTCCCCTGCCCCTGCTACATCACACTTGTCAGCGACCCCAGTGGGTCAAGCCATGCCCTCCCCAAACCCACCTTCCCATCCCCCCTCCCCAAATACCCCTTCCTACTCCCCTGCCCCTTCTACCCCATTGACTTCAATTCCATCTACTCCATCCCAGCTTCCACTGCACCCCTCTTCCACTCACCCCCAAACCCCACCCAACCCTCACCCCTCCTATGCACCTCCAGCCCACATTTAACCCCCTCACCTTGTGACCCCCTAACACCTTCCCCCATCTCCCTCTTCCCCTCTTCTACCCCAAAACCCCCACCTACCCCCGATTCCCCCCTAACTAATATACCCTCTCTTCCACTCCCAGCACCCATGCTCCATTCTCATCTCAGCTCTACGCCCTCAGTATCCCTCTCCCCCCCAACCTCTCAACCTCTATCTGACTCTCAGTCTCACTATTTCTCAACCCCCTATGCTATTCAGACCCCTAACTTTCAGACCCATTATGCCCTTCCTACCCCCCTAGATGCCCAGACCCCATTCGCCTACCAGGCACTCCCAGGCACCCCCCTAGCACCCCCCCCACTCACCCCCACAGCCCCCACTTGCCCCCCCAGACACCCCCCAGTTCCCCCCAGACCCCTGGTGAAAGGGGGAACTCTGACACCCGAGTTTCCAAGAAGAGTCTCAAGGTTTGGTACACCAATGCTGATGGGGTAGCCAATAAAGCAGAAGAGATAAAAGAAAGAGTTAGTGAGGCAGACCCAGACATAGTGGCAATAGTGGAAACTAAAATAAATGGCATGATCTCGGATGCAATCTTTCCAGAGGGGTACCAGGTGATAAGAAAAGAAAGGACACAGAGACAGGGAGGAGGAGTGGCACTACTAATAAAGCGGAAATGGAAGTTTGATGAGCTGGAAAATCCGGGTACCAATGAAAGCACAAGCTTCATACATGGAACTCTGACAGTGGATTGGAAGAAGATTGTAATCTTGATACTCTACAATCCCCCACCAAACAGTAGAAGGCCCAGGCAGGAGTACGAGGACAGCAACAAGACATGTATGGATGAACTGCAGAGGGCAGCAACTTTAGCGCATAGAATGAGAGCGAAGCTGCTGGTCATGGGGGACCTAAATCACGGAGAGATAGATTGGGAAACGAGGAATCCCCATGGCGGGGAGGAGACCTGGGGAGCGAAGCTGGTAGACGTTATTGACAGGAATTTCCTAACACAGCATGTGAAAGAAGATACTAGGGAAAGAGGAGGGGATACGCCCAGCCTATTAGATCTCATTATCACTCAGAATGTAGAAGACATCGAGCAGTTGGAACATGAAATACCACTAGGAGCTAGTGACCATTGTGTCCTAGTCTTTGACTACATGATGGAGTTTAAAATTGTGACCAAAGGACAAGAGGTCCGGGAAAGGAGACTTGATTACAGAAAAGGGGACTACAGAAGGATAAGGGACTACCTGGGAGAAGTGCAGTGGGAGGAAGAACTTAGAGGAAAAACAGTGCAAGGTATGATGAACCAAGTCATATTGAAATGCAAGGAGGCTGAAGATAGATTTATTCCAACAATAAAGGAAAAAAGCAGGAGGGAATATAATAACCCATGGTTTAATAGACAGTGTCAGGAAGCAAAGGTGAGAAGCAGGAGGGAGTGGAGGAAGTACAGAAGACAAAGGACAGAGGACAACAGGATTAGATGTAACAGAGCTAGGAATGATTACATTAACATAAGACGAGTGTCGGAAAGAAATTATGAGAATGATATTGCAGTCAAAGCGAAAAAGCAACCAAAATTACTACATAGCCATATAAGAAGGAAGATGTCGGTAAATGACCAAGTGACAAGACTGAGGAAAACAGAAGGGGCATATACAGAAAGCGACAAGGAAATCTGCGAGGTACTGAATGCAAAATTCCATGGAGTGTTCACAACCGAGCCTGAGCAGCTCCCATTGTTAGAAGAGATTACCCAAGATGAAAGACTATCAGATATAGAGGTGACAGCAGAGGATGTAATGAAACAGTTGACAACACTGGATGCAAATAAAGCTGTTGGACCAGACAAAGTATCACCGTGAATACTTAAAGAGGCAGCGCAGGCTCTCAGCGTGCCTCTGGCAATGATCTTTAATGAGTCACTTATGTCGGGAGAATTGCCCAGTTGCTGGAAGGAGGCAAATGTCGTACCGATTTTCAAAAAAGGTGATAGGGAGGAGGCACTTAACTACAGACCCGTATCACTGACAAGCATCCCCTGCAAAATACTTGAAAGAATAATTAGGCTAAGACTTGTTGAGCACCTGGAGAGCATTGGGTTTGTAAACAAGCACCAACATGGGTTCTGGACAGGGAAATCATGCCTAACAAACCTTTTAGAATTCTATGATAAAGTAACAAGGATAAGGCAGGACAGAGAAGGCTGGGCAGACTGCATATTTCTTGACTGCCAAAAGGCCTTTGATACGGTACCGCACATGAGACTGCTATACAAACTTGAGAGGCAGGCAGGAGTAAGCGGAAAGGCCCTAGTATGGGTGAAGAACTACCTAACAGGAAGGAGCCAGAGGGTAATGGTAAGGGGCGAAAAGTCGGACTGGCGAACAGTAACAAGTGGAGTACCTCAAGGATCGGTGCTGGGACCAATCCTCTTTCTAATTTACGTAAATGATATGTTTACAGGAGTGGAATCATACATGTCAATGTTTGCAGATGACGCAAAATTAATGAGAAGAGTTGTGACAGACGAGGATTGTAGGATCCTCCAAGAGGACTTAAACAGGCTGCAGAGATGGTCAGGGAAATGGCTACTGGAGTTTAACACCAGTAATTGTAAAGTTATGGAAATGGGATCAGGTGACAGGAGACCAAAGGGACAGTACACAATGAAGGGGAACAGCCTACCTGTAACGATTCGAGAAAGAGACCTGGGAGTGGATGTGACACCTAATCTAACTCCTGAGGCACATATAAATAGGATAACGACAGCAGCGTACTCTACACTGGCGAAAATTAGAACTTCATTCAGAAACCTAAATGAGGAAGCTTTTAGGGCGCTTTACACTGCCTACGTGAGACCCGTCTTAGAGTATGCCGCGCCATCATGGAGCCCCCACCTGAAGAAACACAAAGAAACTGGAGAAGGTTCAGAGGTTTGCGACGAGGCTTGTCCCAGAGTTACGAGGGATGGGATATGAAGAGCGGCTGAAGGAACTGAACCTTACGACACTAGAGAAAAGAAGGGAGAGAGGAGATATGATAGGGACATATAAATTACTCAGGGGAATTGACAAAGTGGAAATAGATGAAATGTTCACACGTAATAATAACAGAACGAGGGGACATGGGTGGAAACTGGAAACTCAGATGAGTCACAGAGATGTTAGGAAGTTTTCTTTTAGCGTGAGAGTAGTAGAAAAATGGAATGCACTTGGGGAACAGGTTGTGGAAGCAAATACTATTCATACTTTTAAAACTAGGTATGATAGGGAAATGGGACAGGAGTCATTGCTGTAAACAACCGATAGCTAGAAAGGTGGGATCCAAGAGTCAATGCTCGATCCTGCAAGCACATATAGGTGAGTATATAGGTGAGTACACACACACACACACACACACACACACACACACACACACACACACACACACACACACACACACACACACACACACACAAACCAAAAATACCTCACAAATGTGTACTTTTAATTTTTTAGAAGCAAGGTATTTAAAGCGAAAAATATACAGATTATTTTCAAATGAATGCACATACTGATTACATAATTATTACATAAAATAATTATATATAAAGCCATTTTAAACAAAAAAATCGCTACACTAACCGTTTTAAAAAACCACAGTACCCATTAAAAAAACAAATGAAAACAGACAAAGTATCTGAAACTTTTGGAGGACCCTAGGGATTGTGAGGCCCCAAGTTATAGCTTATTTATCAAACGTCTAAATCCAGAACGGGATCACATGTTCACCTCTAGCAAAGTTCAGCAATTGACACACATTATCTAACCCGTCTGTCAAGACCTCTAGGATCTAGACCTCTAAAGGGCAAGATTTACATAGTAGTTACGCAAACACTTACGAACCTGTACATCTTTTCTCAATCTTTGGCGGCTTTGTTTACAATTATTAAACAATTAATGAGCTCCGAAGCACCACGAGGCTGTTTATAACAATAACAACAGTTGACTGGGAAGTTTTCATGCTTATAAACTGTTTAATGAATGTAACCAAAGCCGTCAAAGATTGCGTTAAGATGTACACGTTCGTAAGTACTTGCGTAACGGCTTCGGGAATCTGGCCGCCTAGAGCCTTTAGGTTCCTCTAGATCCTTAGAGGAAGGTCATGTAGGTCCCTCCAGCTCCTCGGTAACGAGGGGCTGGCAGCCACGATGAAGATATACTTGCAAGTATTAATCTTAGTAGCATACCCTGGGAAGGATACTAGGAGGAGAAATCGCCAAGCCATTACGACTATATAGCACTAGGAAGGGGGTCAGGATAAGGATTTGGGATAGGATTTGGGATGTGATGGGGAGGGGAAGGAATGGTGCCCAACCACTTGGACGGTCGGGGATTGAACGCCGACCTGCATGCAGCGAGACCGTCCAGCCCAAGCGGTTGTTATACCCCTGGAAAATAACAGTAGCATAAAATATCCAGATTATTTCACTGTGTTGACATTTTGTGACCTATAGAGAAGCCGATTATCTAGTACCGCTAATAACTTTGTGCTAACAGCAGAAATAACTCCGAAATATATGAGATAACTTTCCCAACGAGCCTAGCAAGTTATTTCATTAACGTTAAAATTACTGATAAATAACATAGGCTCTTGCAGACGATGAGTCACAATAACGGGTCTTAAAGATATGAAAACTAAACCACCAGTTGACTGAGAGTTGAGAGGCGGGACTAAAGAGCTAAGGCTCAACCCCCGCAAGCACAACTAGGTGAGTTGATGAGGAGATGACGATGTGTTCTCATCTTCAGGTGTGAGGTTTACTTCTCATAGCCTCATGACCTGGGGCCAGATTCACGAACGCACTTACGCAAGTACTTACGAACGTGTACATCTTTCTTCAATCTTTGACGGCTTTGGTTACATTTATTAAACAGTTTACAAGCATGAAAACTTGCAAATCAACTGTTGTTATTGTTATAAACAGCCTCCTGGTGCTTCGGAGCTCATTAACTGTTTAATAATTGTAAATAAATCCGCCAAAGATTGAGAAAAAATGTCCAGGTTCGTAAGTGTTTGCGTAACTTCTTTGTGAATCTGGCCCCTGGTCATGTGAGCCTGCATAACCTACCAAACTTCTCTCATAATACTGTGGAAACACTCAAGACTCAAGATAACCTTTATATTACAACATAAATGAAAAAATAAATCATGTATTGGCCAAAGTAAAAAAAACTATAACAGTAACTAAAAAAAAAAATGAATAATGCATAAATATTAATAGAAGTAAATTGTCTTTACAACCGTAGTATTTACAAGGTTACAACTGTGTAACACCCATGACCCCCCCCCCCCCCCCCCCTTAGAGTTCACACCCAGGGAAGCCTTCTCCAAGAGGTCAGCCCAGATGACCTCCGGATTATCTTGTATGTTGATTAAAAAATTCCTGGGTTAGTCTTAGTCAGCTAGTTTCAAGTATGTAATGTTTCATGATACTCTTGTCAAACATTGCAATGGAATTAGACCCCAGAGCGCTGTCCACTCAGCTGTCAGGCCCTGAAGTGGTTTTTGATTGGGGATAAAAGTTGATCAAATTTCCCTCGTTACTAAGGTTTAGTAACACCAGACCCGAGGCTAAAGGCATACACCAAGACACTTTAATTGCATGCAAAGCGTTTTCCATCAAAATGTACTATTATGAGCAACAGCTCACAAAGGTAACATGTGGCACAGAATAGTAAACCATTAGGGAACATGAACGCAGAAATGAGCACATTCTCGGCTCCCATATTCCTGCAGTATTGTGTGTGAACATGACCAGCCTCGGCTGCCGGACGGATGCCTGAGCCATCCCAGTGACGGGAGCCACACGGAGGCTGTGTATGTCCAGTGTTTGTATGTGTGTGTGTGTGGTGATGTTTGATGTTATTGATGTGGACTGCCATCCTCAGCCACTCAGAGTGGTGGAGCCCTTGTGTGGTGGTTGTGGTGATGGTGGTGGTGGTGGTGGTGGTGGTGGGGGGTGGTGGTGGTGATGATGATGGTGGTGGTGGTGATGATGATGGTGGTGGTGGTGGTGGGTGGTGGTGGTGGGTGGTGGTGGTGGTGGTGGGGGGTGGTGGTGGTGATGATGATGGTGGTGGTGGTGGTGGGTGGTGGTGGTGGGTGGTGGTGGTGTAACACGGGTTCGGGTTTCCTCTCTCTTTACTTCCTTCTTTCTACTCCCTCTACCCGTATTCTTACTTTTATTTCTAAACCAAGGGACTCCAAAACTTTTAACAAAGCCAACTCCACGCCACGTGGTCCTAAGACGATTGACCGACTTAGGATTCTACACCCAGTATGACGTGACCTAAGCTCTGAACAAAACCCTAGAGTCACCTCTGCTGCCACCACCAGACCAGTAATACAAGAGCAATGATCGAGGTCTGGATCGATCACGCTAATTAATCAACCTAGGGGCTTGATCCCCACTATAAACGATGACCTTGAGTGTGGAATAAATTACACGGTAATGATAATTCCGATTCGATGTTAGAATCGGCGCCCAATGCAACTCTGCCTCGTGTGGACCACGTGACCAGGACAAGTATACACATAAAACACATGGAAACAATAAAATGCAAATTAATAACAAATTTAATTTATTAAACGAAAACTAAAACAAAATCTAAATATGTTCACTCCCTATCACTTTAACACTCCCTACTTGACCTGAGTGGCAAATGAGACTATTTCTATACTTAACAATAGCAACTATACCTTGGGCGACCACAGTTCTAGGTGTTGGGCCTGTTCTTGGGGAGAGGTAAGATGTTTGACCTCTCCTAGCTGCTTCCGTGACCACACTGATTTCTTCCTTGTCTGGTCTCCCCCAGACAGAACATTGTATCCTTCCGCCTAGTCAAAGTTCTACCCAGTTACTAGCAAGGTTTAAGTTATAACAATTAACCTCTGTTGTACTTAATTGATCCAGACTGGTTGAATTATTTTACTGAATTAAATTACAAACATCTAACGGCAGAGCTGTTCCCGATCACAAAAATGGTTATTAAAACTTTGAGAAATATTAGACATGTCAACCCTGCTGACCTATGACCGCCGGTCACTCCGCCTTAAAAGTTAGATCCGATTCGTGACGTCACTGATGGTGACAAACTCAATAATTAGAATACTCTTGATATTGTATCCAGTACTATTATACAATCCAATTTTAATGCAAAATGAATAAAGGCTAATTTTCTCTAATTTACTGAATACTATAGGATGATTCATTATACGCAGCTATGAACAACGCGTCGGTTATTTCCACCGCGAATTCCCCTGGGGGTCAGGTCACCATGCGGCTCAGCTTCCCATTCTCTTTTGTCGATAAACCACTCTGGATAATTCTTACAACAGCCTAGTTTGTTACAACCCCCCCGCACAAGCACTTAGTAAACCTTGTTAATTTGTTAAAATTCACGAGGTTTAGTATCCAAACCCACAATTCAACTCATGCCACAAACAAAAGCTAACCTAACTAATAAAATTTGACAAATAATAGTCCAACATCATAATAAACATGTTCATATTTCATAAATTTCTCAGCTGTCAACTGACAGCAATCCTCCAATATCAGGAAACATACATCCTACCCTCACTGACATAGCTAAATAACATGTCCCTACTCTACCATCAAAGACTAGCTATTAAACTCTCTTGGCTCTTCACTAGCCAAGTCCATGTGTCTTCTAGAGCCGGCCACACCGTGCTCAAACATAACATTAAAGTTATATCGTCAGACTGAACTTTCAGTCATCCGGGAGCGTACTACGGAACTATCAGGTACACATCCGTGTACTACCCACTCCCCATCAATGTCAACCTTGACATGCTAAGGAACACACCTAACGTTTATTTCATGTATCTAAAAATATAAAAAAAAAATTCCTATACTATATCACAGGTTTCAGCTGACTGTACAGCCAAGTGTTCTCACTCACTAGAAGTGTCAATGTTTATATTGGTCCGCCTCTCCTGTGTTCAAACATTCTGAAAAAAAATAGCACAACATAATTTTCCATAACCGTTTGTTCTGGGCTGAGACAATTACACAGGGGCTTCGATTTTGATTACTGACCAATTTATAGAGCAAAATTCATATATTATACCAGAATTATTTTAAATCTGTTTTTCAACATTTAAAAAATATTGTGATTCTAACTCTGTTTTTCAACATTTAAACAAAAGTGTCCAGATGTTCTTTACACAGATGTTCAGAGCCAACTTTGTTGTTTTGTATCAATTGTTCATATTGAGTAATCGAAAAAAAAAATCGATGCTGCTGGATGCTGAATGTAGTCGCTGACGATGACGGTGTCGATCTTGCTTCTCCCCATGTGTAGACATCAATACCTGGTCCTCTTGTACTCCCATCCGGTACTCCTGAATGACGACAGAGTGTAGTAGAGCGGAGTGCCAAGTGACAGCTGTAGAATACTGTTACTCCGGCCATTAATCTTGCTCTCGACAGTCCACACGCCTTCGTATTAATCACAGTTCACACGGTAGTCTTGATGTTAAACTTGTCGCAGATGACCACAGCAGAGCAGAACTGGATGTACCAACGGTGTCTCTTAGCAGGAGTGATGTTAGAAGGTCGTAGAGGCGGGTTGCTTGTTTGCAGAACAGGTGAATCTCGTCTTCCATCATTGCTCACGTCATCTCAGGCGTTTCTTGATGTCACCAGGTTACTAGGCCGTAAACACCAACTGTGTATACCCTCGTACCGCCGACTTTAGGCCAAAGGAGACAATTTTGCGACCTTCTATTGGCGAGTCCCGGTACTCTGTAGGGAAACCGTGCCTTCCACCTGTGACCGCCTTACTCCTGCTTTCTTGTTACTTCAGATGACGTAATCATTAATCTTCCGGCGAAATTCTTGAGTACTGCTACGTGCTTTCCATTTCTTGACCTCTCCTCCAACACTGCTGGAATGGCTGCAGTCTTGATGACGCAGCAGGTGGGTATTGGTGATCTCGAGACAGCTACCCCGGCGTTGTATGGCACCTCCGGTGACTGCTATAATGTGGACAGCTCGCTGGCCCTGACAACCTCGTTAGTGACGTGAGGCGTCGGCCGGGTGACTCTTGGACAGTCACTCATCCCCAAAGTAACTGATGTATGGGTTACTGGGTCTAGTGGGGGGAGGGCTTTGTGTAACGTGCCTCCCCCCTCGGTCTTTACAGACAAGGGTTCACGTGTGGCTGGAACAACTGGGTCGGTGTACCAATCAGACCTGGGAACAGACAGACACAACACAGCGGAAGCATAGATATACTCTGGGTTTGGTGGAGGTGGAACCCCAGAGCACGGTAAAAGTTGCTACCTGAGTCAAGTATAGACATAGTACATCTCATTGCCTTTACAGGAAAATCTAATCAATACTAAATTATACTAACTAAGGAAGTTACTTTACTGTACAGCGCGAGATCTCGTCACCATAGGGTGGCGAGACTGCACCTGACTACTGATGAGCGATGACAGAGGGTCATCCTCATCTTCTGACTCGTCGGTGAAGCCATGAGTCAGCACTGCTGAGTCAGGAACTAGACCCGCTGAAGGCAGTTCTAATTCCTCTCTAGCATGATAATGTTTCAATTTATTCACATGAATTGTCCTTTCCACCTGGTCCTCGAACACTCCTTTTATAACAAGATTAACTGGCCCCGCCCTTTTAATTACTCTATATGGTCCTCGCCACCTCGGAGCTAGTTTCCTGCTCTGATTGGCGGGCGCAGCCTCATTCACTCTCAATACGAGGCTTCCTTCCTTCAACTCAAGAGGGCGCACTTTCTTGTCATAAAAATGAGCATACCGAGTCCGTGCCTTCTTGGACGCTTCAGCTGCAATATTCCATGCATTTCTCATTTTTCCAAGGACCTCTGAAGGATAGTCCTCCCTGTATGCAACATTATGTCTGTTAAGCAGACCTGAGGGGAAATTGCATGAATTACCAGTAAACAAATGAAGTGGTTGGGTGTTAATTGATTGGTGGATGGCAGTATTCAAGGCGAACTGAACATAGGGTAGGTGTTCATCCCAGGTGTTTGCATCATGTTCAGCAAGGATTGCAAGCATATCCTTGACTGAACGATTAGTTCGTTCCGTCATTCCGTTTGCTTGTGGGTGGTAGGCTGTTGTAAAAGCCGAAGTTGTCTCTAAAATCTTACAAACTTCTCTAAATATATTCCCATTGAATTCTTGACCCCGGTCAGAGACTAAAACTTTAGGAGGTCCGAATACAGTAACGAACCTACGCAAGAATGCATCTGCAACCGTACGAGAATCCTTCTGAGGTAATGCAACTAGTGTAGTGTATCTAGACAGATGGTCAACTAGCACCAACACGTATCTGTTACCCGCATGACTGTGGTGTAAATCAATCAGATCGGCCCCCACACGATCTAACGGTTCGCGAATTTCAGGGAATTCCTGAAGTGGGGCTTGTACCTTAAGGGTACCTTTCCTCCTCTGGCAACGAGGGCACGACTTCACGAAATTGATTACCTCAGAAAGTAATCCTGGAAAATAAAATAGAGACTTTGCTTTTAAGTGCGTTTTAAAGATCCCCGGATGCCCTGCAATTTTTGAAGCATGCGCAAGCTTTAACGCTGATGACCGCAACGCGTCCGGAATAACTAGCTGAAATACTGCCCTATCATTCTGGCTATTAACATAATACAGGACGCCCTGTTTCATTTCAAAATCATGTATAGGTAAATTCTTTTTCTTTTTGGGGTATTTTCCTCCCTCTAAATACTCAATAATCTCTTTCCATCTAGGCTCGCTCATCTGGTATTCTCTCATTTTATCTGATGGAATGGTTTCAATGTTTTCATTAATTTGAATTGCCGCTATATTTCTACTTAGCGTATCTGGCACAACATGGGCTGGACCAGGCTTGTACAAAATCTGGAACGAGTGGGCCGAAAGTTCGTGAGACCAGCGTGACATTCGTGGGCATTTTGTTCGCTTCTTAAATATGTGTGTTAACGCTCGATGGTCTGTGTAGATTACAAAATGCCGCTGAAATAGGTAAGGCTCGAAATACCTAACTGATTCTACTACTGCCAGTGCCTCCCGATCCGTAGCTGAATAACGAACTTCAGGTCCTTTGACCTTCCTACTGAAATAGGCTACTGGATGGGGTAAATTATCTGCGTCTCGCTGAATTAAGCACCCGCCAATAGCAATACCGCTGGCGTCAGTGTGCACTTCCCACTCTTTCTCAAAATCAGGAATAGCCAATACCGGTGTCGTGATTAGTTGGTTTTTCAGTTTGCGATAGGCCTCGTCATGTTCTGATTTCCACACAAACTTCGCATTTTTCTTTGTCAGATCAGTCAGGGGTGCTGAAATGCCAGCGAAACCTTCAATATGACGACGAAAATATCCGGCCGCCCCCAAAAACCTACGCACGTCCTTTGCTGTCCTTGGAGTAGGCATGTCAGCAATGGCGCGGCAAGAATCTGGGTCAGGTCGGATACCGTCTGGGCACACCTGGAACCCCAGAAATTTGAATTTCTGAGCCGCCAAGGTGCACTTCTGAACATTCAGCCTGAAACCTGCCTGATCTAACAACTTCAAAGTCTCAGTCAAGTCCTGTAGGTGTTCCTCAAACGTCCTGGAATATATCACCACATCATCCAGGTACGCTAAAGAATGCCTACCCAGTACCGGACTAAGGATAAAGTTGATGGCCCTCTGAAACGACGAAGGCGCTGTCTTCAAACCAAACGGCATCCTACGGAATTGATAAGTGTGCCTACCATCCGAGAATGCTGTTTTTTCCCTATCCTGTTCTGCCACCGGAATCGCCCAATACGCCGATTTTGCGTCAAGAGTTGAGAAATACTTAGCAGCACCAAATTGATCTATTATCTCCTGTATTCGGGGCAACGGATACACATCACCCTTAGTTAGTTCGTTCACCTTCCGGTAGTCAACACAGAAACGATAACTACCGTCCGGTTTCCGAACTAGCACAACAGGAGAGAGCCACGGTGACGTACTAGGCTCTATCACGCCCTGTCTCAACATTTTCTGGCACTCCTCCCTGATAATGTTCTTTGCCTGTTCCGGCAACCTCCACTGTCTTGTGTACACAGGCAAATGGTCACCAGTTGGAATGGTGTGCTCGATCTTATCAAGGAGACCAATCTGGTCATCCTCTGTCGCAAACAATTTCGGGAATTTTCGTAAAACTCCTCTCAGTGCCTTCCTATCTGCCTGTGCAACATGTTGCAAATCAAGTGCTGAAATTAATTTTTCCACTTCCTCAACATTCTGTGCAACATTTCTCGTCTCGTATTGTACTTTGGATGGTGTTTTAGTATTCAACATATTCAGTGCACTACATTGTGCAGTGACGGCTGGCGTCTCAGCTGACTCATGGTGAAAGATTTCTGTGTCCTCCACCATGGTTCCCTGAGATACCCTATCACCTGCCCTGAAGCGAAAAGTCTTATGTGAAAGATTGACAACTGGAATGAGTGCACCTTTATCGAGCACTACAACTAAGTGATGAGGAATTAATAAACTATCACATCTCCCAGCCACCTGAAGGGTGGTACCTGGTTGTATGTGACGTCCCACGGCTACTTTAATAAATTTAACAGAATGTGGTGGGCAACTCTGTTTGGTCAATGCATGCAATGCGCATGACCTCTTAACTGTGTCTGGAAGAGACTTAAAAATCAATTTTGGATAGTGCGCATTATATTTCAGCTTCCTCTTAATTGAAGCTACAACTGGGGGATGGTCGATCATCTCCACTGGGTAGGAAGTCTGTCCCAACTGCAACCTGCAGTTCCTAGCCCCTTTTTGAGCAGACAAGGAATAATCAAATCGCGACAGAAAATCAGTTCCCATTAAGATGTGACCAGGAAAATCAAGGTTCTCTACGATCGTACATGTGTGAGGCTGCAATTCCCCATCAATCTCAAAATTAACTGTACCTTGACCTACGATCTCAATCTTTTCCCCATTGACTGCTGTTAATGTCTTTGCGCAACGTTGAAGACGTGCATACTTAAAATTGCTGAAGGCTGACTTTTTAATTACCGTTGCCTGGCTTCCTGTATCAACAAAAGCTGTCAATCTCACACCTTCCACTTTCACCTCAAAAGTAGGCCTGCCATCACTAGGAGCCTGCTTTCATGCTTTCGTAGGAGTGACTTCGCAATCCCTCTGTATATGCCCGCGCTTCCAGCAGGAGTAACACCTCCGCGGATCTCTGTTGGTACCCCGCGCAGGGTGGCTCGAACTTGCAGCTGAGGGCTGCTTCCCGCCTGATGAACCCGCGCCACAGTTCCTCGGCTTGGCTCCCTCGCCTTTACTTAACGCCTCTACGTATGGCGACAACTGAGTGCCCGGCGTCTCCGTGCGCATCTGCCTGTCTAAGGCTGTGGCGGCCTGGGGTTGGGGTTGAGGTATGGTGTGGGTGGCCTGGGGTTGGGGTGTGGATGGAGGTTGGGGTTGAGGTATGGTGTGGGTGGCCTCGGGTTGGGGTGTGGATTGAGGTTGAGGTATGGTGTGGGTGACCTCAGGCTGGGGTGTGGATTGAGGTTGGGGTGGGTATGGGGTGGCCTGGGGCTGGAATGGGTATGGGTATGGGTATGGGGTGGCCTGGGGTTGGAATGGGTATGGGTATGGGGTGGCCTGGGGTTGGTATGGGTATGGGGTGGCCTGGGGTTGGTATGGGTATGGGGTGGCCTGGGGTTGGTATGGGTATGGGGTGGCCTGGGGTTGGAATGGGTATGGAGTGGCCTGGGGTTGGGGGAAGGGTTGGTATGGGAACTGAGGATGGGGTTGGTATGGGAATTGAGGATGGGGTTGGTATGGGAATTGAGGATGGGGTTGGTATGGGAATTGAGGATGGGGTTGGGGTTGTTGTAGTGACGGATGAGGTGTACCTAGGTGGTCCCCAGTGGTGTCGGAAGAGGTGCTGTCCTCTACACTTCCACTTCCACTGGTCCCCACTGACTGGTCATTATCTGGGTTAAACATTTTCTGTGATTCCTGGTGTGCCACGTCTCTTCTAAACTACCCTTTAGTACACCCTCGACCCGGACTCACTACAACCGTGATCTTACACAAATAAAAAAAAATCACAACTCTATTCTAAGAGAAAACTACTAAATTCCCAAAATAGGAAATACACCGATTTATCGAGAGAATCGCTGAAGTCAATCCAATGAATGAGTGTCTGCCCCGCACTCGTGTCTGACCGTGAAATATCCCGCAGTTCTATTGCTGAAACCTAAGTCCTTTACGTTAAAAAAAATTAAAGAATCTAATTTATATAAAACAATTTAAATGATAACGCAACTAACGCGCAGCACTCGTGATGGATTAATAAAGAATATTTACTGTACTTGAATACTAAACGCGCTTGAAGTGAGCAGCGTGGCCACTGATGACTGATGGAGCGGGACCAGCTGCTCTGAAAAAAAACTAAGTCCCGCGCTTTTTCGCTTAAACGCTGAAAAATCAAAATCTTTGTTCTGAAGGAAAATAACTAGTTTTACGTTAATAAACCGCTCTAGCGATTAATATAGACACCCAGGACCTATAAATGCTTACTAAAAATTGAATTTTTATCAAAAACTGCGTTTTTACTCAATTGCTGGACTCTGCCAATTTTTCTGACTTTTCTGAGGGAAAAAAATTTCTATCACCCCAAATATCACAAAAACTCCTTTAATTCACAAAAATTTGGGTTTCTCGTTCCCAGATAAAAATACGTTATTATTTACTACTGACGTTGTATGCAGAACAATACTGGCACTTCGGGCGGTTTCAACACTCACTAATTCGATTTTTCGTCAAAATCCGAGATTTTCACCTCAAATGGACTCTGACAAAATTACGACACGATTTTCTCGAAAAATAACTAAATTCGGCAAAAATGTAATTATCACTGTTTAATGCTTTACGAACAGAATTACGTCCCTTGCGCGCACTAGAGAGTAATACTGACTCTAGGATATACACGAAACCTGAAAATTAGAATTTCCGCCAAAAAGTCAGATTCTAGCCCAAGCTGGACTTAGAAAATTTTCCACCTACGTTTCTACTGAAAACAGAATTCTAAGTCTACAAACACAATTTTACCGTCTTACTGGTAAAAACTAGAAAATATCACTCGCATCGACTGGAGAATCCTAATGACGCCCAGAACATACACGTGACCCATGAATACAAATTAATTACAGTTAACGAGTTTCCGACATCGACTTAGCCGAAAACTTATCCCAAAATACTTAGAAATATACCACGGACTCTATTAAGCATTTACACGCAACTTATTATCCCTTAAACTCCTTCACTTATCTATCGTGACCGACATATAGCCCTAAGTCCAGAGGATTAACTACACTCTAGCAACAACGCCTCTGACTTAGACTAATAGAACAGGGAATAACGAAACTTAACGTACGCACTTAGCCTAATGTGCAAGAAAACGCTAAACACTTGGGAAAAATTTTTAACCGGGGATTGAATTTAGGGGAAAAAATTAATCTAGAACAACGCAAATAAACGGAAATTACTTTATAAATTTAAGTATACTTAATTCAAAAATGCACTCGACTTAATCTTATAATTGTTCCTACCGGCTCGCCGTACCACACCTAGCCTAGGGGCCACACCATCTAGGTTCCAACAGAGCGACACGCAGCTTTCAGCAACAATTATGACTAGGGACGACTCAACCTCCACTAAGTGTGCGATCACTTAGTTGTTGAATCGCTGCTAGGTAGGTTACTAGTCCGTCCCTCGGAGGCCGCAACGCCCTTCACGGATTACGTTTTTCCTTAGCGTTTTGGGTCGTCTAATAACGCCCTCGGACTATCTACTGGCGTCCCACAGATATATCCGCCCCCGACAGCCCTCAAGGAACTGCTGTTGAGAGTATGGTGGCTCCCAACACCTCTGAATTAATTGCAATGGGTCGAGTATGGTACCCAGTCCAATCAACTCGGAGCGGTCTCCTTTTCAATAAATCTAATTTTAACAGCCTAATCTTACTAACTAACCTTAATCATATCAGCCCGCATGACCCAAGATTCGCCAATCCCCACTCAAACGCACTTGTGGGGCGCACTGCTAATCCTGGCCCGCGGCTGTCTCCTTAGCATCCGCGCACGTGTTCGAACGGCTAGACGCGTGAGTCTTTCAACAATTTCAAACAAAATTGTTGAAACCACCGCTGTGCACCATTGTAACACGCGTTCAGGGTGCCTCTCTCTTTACTTCCTTCTTTCTACTCCCTCTACCCGTATTCTTACTTTTATTTCTAAACCAAGGGACTCCAAAACTTTTAACAAAGCCAACTCCACGCCACGTGGTCCTAAGACGATTGACCGACTTAGGATTCTACACCCAGTATGACGTGACCTAAGCTCTGAACAAAACCCTAGAGTCACCTCTGCTGCCACCACCAGACCAGTAATACAAGAGCAATGATCGAGGTCTGGATCGATCACGCTAATTAATCAACCTAGGGGCTTGATCCCCACTATAAACGATGACCTTGAGTGTGGAATAAATTACACGGTAATGATAATTCCGATTCGATGTTAGAATCGGCGCCCAATGCAACTCTGCCTCGTGTGGACCACGTGACCAGGACAAGTATACACATAAAACACATGGAAACAATAAAATGCAAATTAATAACAAATTTAATTTATTAAACGAAAACTAAAACAAAATCTAAATATGTTCACTCCCTATCAATTTAACACTCCCTACTTGACCTGAGTGGCAAATGAGACTATTTCTATACTTAACAATAGCAACTATACCTTGGGCGACCACAGTTCTAGGTGTTGGGCCTGTTCTTGGGGAGAGGTAAGATGTTTGACCTCTCCTAGCTGCTTCCGTGACCACACTGATTTCTTCCTTGTCTGGTCTCCCCCAGACAGAACATTGTATCCTTCCGCCTAGTCAAAGTTCTACCCAGTTACTAGCAAGGTTTAAGTTATAACAATTAACCTCTGTTGTACTTAATTGATCCAGACTGGTTGAATTATTTTACTGAATTAAATTACAAACATCTAACGGCAGAGCTGTTCCCGATCACAAAAATGGTTATTAAAACTTTGAGAAATATTAGACATGTCAACCCTGCTGACCTATGACCGCCGGTCACTCCGCCTTAAAAGTTAGATCCGATTCGTGACGTCACTGATGGTGACTTAAACTCAATAATTAGAATACTCTTGATATTGTATCCAGTACTATTATACAATCCAATTTTAATGCAAAATGAATAAAGGCTAATTTTCTCTAATTTACTGAATACTATAGGATGATTCATTATACGCAGCTATGAACAACGCGTCGGTTATTTCCACCGCGAATTCCCCTGGGGGTCAGGTCACCATGCGGCTCAGCTTCCCATTCTCTTTTGTCGATAAACCACTCTGGATAATTCTTACAACAGCCTAGTTTGTTACAGTGGTGGGTGGTGGTGGGTGGTGGTGGTGGTGGGTGGTGGTGGTGGTGGGTGGTGGTGGTGATGGTGGTGGGTGGTGGTGGGTGGTGGTGGTGGGTGGTGATGGTGGTGGTGGTGATGGTAGTGGTAGTGGTGGTGGTGGTGGTGGTGGGGGAGGGGAGACTCCGTCAACAGGACGGCAAGCAGTGTTGGGGATAGCGTTTGTCAAGCCAAGTGTGACAAGCGGCCATCCCTATACTGCCTGTGGCAGTGTTGATAGTCGCCTGATGTGACGCTACCCCTCACTGTGGGTACTTGCCTGGGTCGCCAGTCACTGTGGGTACTTGCCTGGGTCGCCAGTCACTGTGGGTACTTGCCTGGGTCGCCAGTCACTGTGGGTACTTGCCTGGGTCGCCAGTCACTGTGGGTACTTGCCTGGGTCGCCAGTCACTGTGGGTACTTGCCTGGGTCGCCAGTCACTGTGGGTACTTGCCTGGGTCACCAGTCACTGCTCTGGTGACTGGTAACATCCACAACTATACACATACACACACTTCAAACCTCAATACCCTTCTAGGGGCACAACATGGGCCGAAGACGAGCCATATGGAGTTAGCCCTCACATCCCCGTAGACAGTAATAGGTAAATTCTAATAGGTAAGTACACGTCGTCAATCATCCCCTTAAGAAAGTGCCGCTTGTCTTCCAATTTTGTTTTGTATAAGCACAGCAGTAACCATCATTTGTCTGGCAGCTCAACTCTTTCAGCGAGATGTTTAAGACTTGGATCGTCGGAGGCATCGCGTTCCACAAGATCGTTTTCTTGGTCCTTTTTGGCAGCATTGCTGTTTTGGGTGAACCAACGTTCTGAGGACTGACAGACACCTGCCTTAACCGTCTCGGCCACGAAGGAACAAAAGTCGATCAACTCAGGTGTCTGGGATTCACCTGAACGCGGGTTCGAGTCCCCCCACTGCCTCAAAATGATTTTCATTGATATATTACGCCATGGTGATTTCATTATTACCTATTTGTGTCTACGGGAGAGGTGACATCTAGGTGTTTATACACCCCCCCCCCGCCTACTAGCCTTGTACCTGCTGCGTTACAATCTAACTGTTCTGATTTTCATATTCGAATCGGGCCTAAAAGAAGTGGATGGAGGTGGCTTCCACAGCTTCTTTTAGAGCATTCCACTTAATTACTACCGGTACAGGGAACGAGTACTTTCTTACGTCCCATCCAGCTCATTTGCGCTTCCACCTGCGTTCTCTTGACTTGCTTTCTCTTAGTCTGAAGAGGCGATCCTTGTCCACCTTACCCTCAGTATCTTGTATGATGTAATGTTCTTGCTATTCCTTCTATCTTCTAGGGTTATGAGATTTAATTCCATTAGCCTATGTTGGAATCTTAGACCTCTTAGCTCTGGTTCCAATTTTGTTGCTAACCTATGTACTTTTTCAGTTTTGGCTTTAAGCCGAAGCCAAAAACTTCTATACCGGTGATTCGTATTCCAACATTGGTCGAACAAATGATATGTAGATTGCTTTGAAAGAGTCCTGAATCAGGTTCTTAATCGATGTTGTTATATTTCCCACGTCTGTGCCTCCAGTGTGAGTGTCGAAATTATATCCACTCACAGTTCCTTCTCTTTCTGATTCCTGTAATTGCCTTTCCCATATGGGGTAGATGCCTTCTGGTCTCCTTTCTCCCTTTCCTATCCTCATTACGTTACACTTGTTGGAATTAAACTCCAGCAACCATTTGTCTGACCACTCCTGGAGTTTGTCAAGGTTCTCCTGCAAGTTTCTGCGATCCTCAAGTGTTTGTGCGTTCCTCGTCAACTTGGAATTATCTCCAAACATTAACATGTATGAGCTCACTCCCTCGGGTAGGTCGTTCCCATAAATTAGGAACGGCAGTGGTCCAAGGACAGAGCCCTGTGGGACCCCCACTTGTTGCATTATTTCAGCTTGAAACCTCTTCCGTGACTGGTTCTTTTCTTTCTGTCCTTCAGATACTCCCTTTACCCAGTTCAGTGTTTTCCAATTTACCCGACATTGCTTCTCCATCTTGTACAACAGTCTTTCACGGAGGAACAGTGTCAAATGCCTTTTGACTGTCTACAAAAATACAGTCAGCCAGCTTTCCTTTTCCTGTCTTACTTTAATAATCTTGTCATAAAACTCTATCATGTTTGTCAGGCACAATTTCCCATTTCTTAATCCATGCTACTTTCCCTCACAAAGTGGAAGCTCTCAAGATGTTCCACCGTCCTCGACCCGATTACCTTCTCCAGCACTATACAAGCAATACTTGTCAGTGACACTGGTCTGTAGTTTAGTGCCTCCTTTCTGTTCCTTTCTTTGAATATTGGTGGGACAACGTTCGCCTTCTTCCAGACATCTGGTGGATGTTGGGACGTGAAGGCTGGGTGAGAGTGGTGAAGGGTGGGGAGGTGTTTGGATGGGTAGGGGGGATGGGGCTGATGAGTAAATAAACCAGCTGTTTTATTACTAACGCTTAGATATATATATATATATATATATATATATATATATATATATATATATATATATATATATATATATATATATATATATATATATATATATATATATATGTGTGTGTATATCACGAAAATAAACACGTGATTAAGAATGTGACAATGTCAGACCACGGAGGAAATTTCCTGTTTCATTTTTCCTCCGTGGTCTGACATTGTCATATATATATATATATATATGTCGTACCTAGTAGCCAGAACTCACTTTTTGGCCTACTATGCAAGGCCCGATTTGCATAATAATCAAGTTTTCATGAATTAATTGTTTTTCGACTACCTAACCTACCTAACCTAACCTAACTTTTTCGGCTACCTAACTGAACCTAACCTATAAAGATAGGTTAGGTTAGGTTAGGTTAGGTAGGGTTGGTTAAGTTCGGTCATATATCTACGTTAATTTTAACTTCAATAAAAAAAATTGACCTCATACATAATGAAATGGGTAGCTTTATCATTTCATAAGAAAAAAATTAGAAAAAATATATTAATTCAGGAAAACTTGGCTTATTAGGCAAATCGGGCCTTGCATAGTAGGCCAAAAAGTGAGTTCTGGCTACTAGGTACGACATATATATATATATATATATATATATATATATATATATATATATATATATATATATATATATATATATATATGAGAGAGAGAGAGAGAGAGAGAGAGAGAGAGAGAGAGAGAGAGAGAGAGAGAGAGAGAGAGAGAGGGGGGGGGGGGGGGAGGGGGGGGGTGTAAGTTCCCCCTGTGGTGCAGCTCTGGGAACCCATAGCCTCGCAGAAGCCAATAGCTAACACCTAGATAATTTGTCGTTTGTCTGATTCCTTAAGTATCTGGACCACTACTTGAGAGAATGTGAACATCTGAGTGACTTTAGAAATGTGTGTAGAATAATAAACCCCACATTGTTTGAGTGTGGATAATACTATACTATTTGTCAAATATAAATGCTGTTCTCACAAGATTTCCAAATTCTGCACCCGTAAGATAACGTGAATTTCAGGAGTTGACAAATGTTCTTGTTTGAGAAGCTGTTCACTTGAGACAGTTAAGCAAGTCCCAGCTGTGTCTGGGTACAAGTGACAGGATGAACAACCCAGCGGGTTTTCTTCCAATACTGTCACTATAGCGGACCACCACCACCAACCTGGAGACTAGCTCAGAGACCGGACTGTGAGGACATTGATCCTCGGAACCAACACAAGGTAAACCACAGATGGTGACTGCCGTATCGAACACTATTAACTACAGTGAGGTGAGAATGGACCTTCACACACTTGGGCAAGTTTCCCCTCGCACCTTCCACATCTCTTCTCGACTTCCGTTTTCTTTAGCATTCTTTTTCACGTGTAATCTGTGTGTGTACTTTAACGTTGCTGCATTGTTAATTTGTTATATATATCGCCGATTTTTACGTTTTTTAACATAATTCCTTCGTTCAGTAATTTGTTAATATATATTATATCTCTCTCCATCTTTCTGCCTGACTTCTCTTAGTCTCAACCTCCCTTTCTCTTTCATCTTCCCTCCCTTCATCTCTCCTTGGAGTCCTTCCCTCCCGAGGAATCCATCACCAGGTGAGACTCACCAGGTGAGACTCACCGCTGCCAGACTCACCGCTGCCAGACTCACCAGGTGAGACTCACCGCTGCCAGACTCACCGCTGCCAGACTCACCAGGTGAGACTCACCAGGTGAGACTCACCGCTGCCAGACTCACCGCTGCCAGACTCACCAGGTGAGACTCACCGCTGCCAGACTCACCAGGTGAGACTCACCGCTGCAAGACTCACCAGGTGAGACTCACCGCTGCAAGACTCACCAGGTGAGACTCACCGCTGCCAGACTCACCAGGTGAGACTCACCGCTGCCAGACTCACCAGGTGAGACTCACCGCTGCAAGACTCACCAGGTGAGACTCACCGCTGCAAGATTCACCAGGTGAGACTCACCGCTGCAAGACTCACCGCTGCAAGACTCACCAGGTGAGACTCACCGCTGCAAGACTCACCAGGTGAGACTCACCAGGTGAGACTCACCGCTGCAAGACTCACAGGTGAGACTCACCAGGTGAGACTCACCAGGTGAGACTCACCGCTGCAAGACTCACCAGGTGAGACTCACCGCTGCAAGACTCACCAGGTGAGACTCACCGCTGCAAGACTCACCAGGTGAGACTCACCGCTGCAAGACTCACCAGGTGAGACTCACCGCTGCAAGACTCACCAGGTGAGACTCACCAGGTGAGACTCACCAGGTGAGACTCACCGCTGCAAGACTCACCAGGTGAGACTCACCGCTGCAAGACTCACCAGGTGAGACTCACCGCTGCCAGACTCACCGCTGCAAGACTCACCAGGTGAGACTCACCGCTGTAAGACTCACCAGGTGAGACTCACCGCTGCAAGACTCACCAGGTGAGACTCACCAAGTGAGACTCACCAGGTGAGACTCACCAGGTGAGACTCACCAGGTGAGACTCACCGCTGCAAGACTCACCAGGTGAGACTCACCGCTGCATGACTCACCAGGTGAGACTCACCGCTGCATGACTCACCAGGTGAGACTCACCGCTGCAAGACTCACCAGGTGAGACTCACCAAGTGAGACTCACCGCTGCAAGACTCACCAGGTGAGACTCACCAGGTGAGACTCACCGCTGCAGGACTCACCAGGTGAGACTCACCAGGTGAGACTCACCAGGTGAGACTCACCAGGTGAGACTCACCGCTGCAAAACTCACCAGGTGAGACTCACCGCTGCAAAACTCACCAGGTGAGACTCACCAGGTGAGACTCACCGCTTCAAGACTCACCAGGTGAGACTCACCGCTGCAAGACTCACCAGGTGAGACTCACCGCTGCAAAACTCACCAGGTGAGACTCACCGCTGCAAGACTCACCAGGTGAGACTCACCGCTGCAAGACTCACCAGGTGAGACTCACCGCTGCAAGACTCACCAGGTGAGACTCACCGCTGCAAGACTCACCAGGTGAGACTCACCGCTGCAAGACTCACCAGGTGAGACTCACCGCTGCAAGACTCACCAGGTGAGACTCACCGCTGCAAGACTCACCAGGTGAGACTCACCGCTGCAAGACTCACCAGGTGAGACTCACCGCTGCAAGACTCACCAGGTGAGACTCACCGCTGCAAGACTCACCGCTGCAAGACTCACCGCTGCAAGACTCACCAGGTGAGACTCACCGCTGCAAGACTCACCAGGTGAGACTCACCAGGTGAGACTCACCGCTGCATGACTCACCAGGTGAGACTCACCGCTGCATGACTCACCAGGTGAGACTCACCATCTGCCAAAAACTTTCACCATGATGGTGAGAGGTGGTCGTGATCCCTGGCTCACTACACCCACACCCACCCACCCACCTACCATCCCCACCCACACCCACCCACTCACAATTTACCTCCTAATTCCCGCCATCTGTCTTCCCGTCAACGCTCTCTCTCTCTCTCTCTCTCTCTCTCTCTCTCTCTCTCTCTCTCTCTCTCTCTCTCTCTCTCTCTCTCTCGCTCTCTCTCTCTCTCTCTCGCTCTCTCTCTCTCTCGCTCTCTCTCTCTCTCGCTCTCTCTCTCGCTCTCTCTCTCTCTCGCTCTCTCTCTCGCTCTCTCTCTCGCTCTCTCTCTCTCGCTCTCTCTCTCGCTCTCTCTCTCGCTCTCTCTCTCGCTCTCTCGCTCTCTCTCATATTTTGACCCTAAACTTCGTTGGAGTTGGGGTGAGAGGAGTAGACTTTGTGGTCAAATTCCTGTGGATCCTTCTCCCATGTTGGATTCCCTCCCATGATGGATTCCCTACCATGTTGGATTCCCTCCCATGTAGGAATCTGTGGAGATGAACGAGCAGATGTGCCGCTGCACACCTTATTCTGTGCAGCTGAGTCCCAGAAAATCTATTTTTTGACCAGCTGGGCGGAGGGGGGGGGGGCTATAAAGAGAGTGGGTTTGGCTGGTTTGCGAATAGGTGGGGGGGTGGGGGTGCCGAGGGTGGTGGGTGGGTGGGTGGGTAGTGAGGGGTCGCTGGGGCACGAGGTCAACCCACCCCCCGCAACGCCCCCCACCCACACGGCCCCCCACCAGAGAATAGTGTTCTCTTACATACCAACAGCTGACCACTTTTCCTTAATTAGCGTGGGTTGTGGTAGTGGTAGAGGGGTGGGGGGGGCGAGGTGGGGGTGTGAGGGAGGGGCGCCCCCTGCCACCCCCATATCTCCTCCCCCCCCCCTACAGGTGCCACAAACACCAGAGAAGAACATACAAAAGTTACAAAAAAAAATTGAAATAATGTTTACACACACACAAACAAAATACAAACTGATATGTTTAGTTACCTTGTACTCACAGCCGGGTGGAACATGATTGTCCGACAGTGCCCAGCTGTGTCTGACAGTGCCTGGCAGTGCCCGACAGTGCCTGGCAGTGTCCGACAGTGCTTGGCAGTGTCCGACAGTGCTTGGCAGTGTCCGACAGTGCTTGGCAGTGTCCGACAGTGCTTGGCAGTGTCCGACAGTGCCTGGCAGTGTCCGACAATGCCTGGCTGTGTCCGACAATGCCTGGCAGTGTCCGACAATGCCTGGCAGTGTCCGACAGTGTCTGGCAGTGTCCGACAATGCCTGGCAGTGTCCGACAATGCCTGGCAGTGTCTGGCAGAGTCCGACAGTGCCTGGCAGTGTCCGACAGTGCTTGGCAGTGTCCGACAGTGCCTGGCAGTGTCCGACAGTGCCTGGCAGTGTCCGACAGTGCTTGGCAGTGCTCACTATAACAAGGTCTGATACGTGACACATGGGGCAGTGAGGGTCAATGACCACCGCCCCTCATCCATTAGGGTGCATGGAGGCAGCACCCCGGGGCCTCGCTGGAAGAGGAGGGAGGGGTGGAGGAAATGAGGGAGGGACGGTGGAAGGGGAGTATGAGTGAGGGACGGTGGAAGGGGAGTATGAGGGAGAGCCGGTGGAAGAGGAGTATGAGGGAGAGCCGGTGGAAGGGGAGTATGAGGGAGGGACGGTGGAAGGGGAGTATGAGGGAGAGCCGGTGGAAGGGGAGTATGAGGGAGAGCTGGTGGAAGGGGAGTATGAGGGAGGGACGGTGGAAGGGGAGTATGAGAGAGAGCCGGTGGAAGGGAGTATGAGAGAGAGCCGGTGGAAGGGAGTATGAGGGAGGAACGGTGGGAGTGAAAGGAGGTAAAACAGTTCCCTCCTTCCCTCCCATTCCATCTGTGACGGTCGTCCGGTGCTAGTTGGGACGGGGTCCCCCCCCCCCCCCTTGCTGGCCCACATGTGTCCGGTATCAGTTTACTCAATTACTGCAGGAATTGGTTTACTTTCGCACACACATACACACCTGCTAAGCTCTCAACACCTGTGTTTACTGCCCGCCCAACACATGTTTAGACGCTGGGCAGGTGTTTACGTGCCTCCACGTCTCTCAACTTATCCCTCTGTAAATTGTTCATTACAGCTGTTAACTTGCTTATCTACAGACATGGTTGGAATTTAGCTCTTGGGCCTGCTATATGCGCCTCTCCAACTTTTCACTGCGCATGTGCGGTGAGCTTGCGTTAAGCTCCTGTTAATCGCAGCCAATAACTGCGTTCTCGACTGATTGATTGATAAAGATTAAGCCACCCAAAAGGTGGCACGGGCATGAATAGCCCGTAAGTGGAGGCCCTTTGGAGCCATTACCAGTACCAATAGCTGGTACTTGGGACCTGTGGCTTTCCATCACACCTGCTCAACCTTCAACAGCGTTTACTCCAGCGTTCAACGTCTCACTAAAGCAGAGACGTTGAGTACAGAAACCACTAAGCTGTTAAGGGCCTACTTAGTGCTCTCAACAGCCACTAAGGTGCTGAGAGCACTTAAGCTTAATTAGTAGTTACTGTAACGTTCACTATTAAAATATCCCCTGGAACATATACACTATATAAACGGTAATCATAATAATATAATGACTCCAAAACGATCATTATGAATTATTCAAACCCTGTTATTAAACAATTAAATTAAAATTTGCCCCGAGGGGCGAGTTTATTGAGCAGCGCCACTCATCTTGTGAGTAGACACACCGCCATAGTGACAGTATTGAGCAGCGCCATTCATCTTGTGAGTGGACACACCGCCATAGTGACAGTATTGAGCAGCGCCATTCATCTTGTGAGTAGACACACCGCCATAGCAGCATGTACAACACTCCTCAATAGGAAGAAAACCCGCTGGGTTGTTCATCCTGTCACTTGTACCCAGACACAGCTGGGACTTGCTTAACTGTCTCAAGTGAACAGCTCCTCAAACAATAAGATTAACATCTATCAACCCTTAAAAGCTTACGTGATCTTGCGGGTGCAAAATGGGGGAATCTTTTAAGAACAGCATGAATGTAAAGATAATGAACAACAGTGTTCTTGCTGCACCATAACCCTTGGTTACAATCGAACTAAAAGTAGCAATATAGTTCCTTACCGTGTTGGGTTTAAATGAAGTCTCAACGAATCAAAGGAGCGGGAGCTTACGTAGAGACTGCTCTGAAGGGGAAAGCGAGTACTCAGCAGTACTCAAGACGGGACAACATAAGTGATTTGTATAGTACAACCATTGTGATGGGATCCCTGGTTTTGAATGTTCTCGTAATCCATGCTATCATTTTTCTTGTTGTCGCAATATTTGCTTGGTTATGCTCCCTAAACGTTAGGTCGTCAGACATCATTACAGTATTCCCAAATCCTTTACATGTTGCTTTCCTACTATGGGCACATTTGATTGTGTTTTGTACCCTGTATTATGTTTAAGGTCTTCATTTTTACCGTACCTGAGTACCTGGAATTTATCACTGTTAAACATCATGTTATTTTCTGCTGCCCAGTCGAAAACATTATTAATGTCTGCTTGAAGTTTTTCAATGTCTTCAACAAAGGTAATTTTCATGCTGATTTTTGTGTCATCTGCAAAGGATGATACGAAGCTGTGACTTGTATTTGAGTCTATATCTGATATGAGAATAATGAACAGCAGTGGTATAAGGACTGTACCTTGAGGTACAGAGTTTTTAACTGCGCTTGGACTAGATTTTATATTGTTGACTGTTAGTCTTTATGTTCTGTTCGACAGAAAACTGAGTATCCAGCGTCCTACTTTACCGGTTATTCCCATTGACCTCATTTTGTGTGCTATCACTCCATGGTCACATTTATCGAATGCCTTTGCGAAGTCCGTTTTATAACACATCTGCATTCTGTTTTTTTTCTAATGCCTCAGTGATTTTGTCGTAGTGGTGAAGTAGCTGTGAGAGGCACGATCTTCCCGCTCTAAATCCATGTTGGCCTGGATTGTGGAGGTCATTGGTCTCCATGAAACTAGTGACCTGACTCCTGATCACTCAAATTCTTTTATTATGTGGGACGTTAGTGCAACTGGTCTATAATTCTTTGCCAATGCTTTGCTCCCTCCCTTGTGTAGAGGGGCTATGTCTGCTGCTTTAAGCGCATCTGGTATCACCCCGGTGTCCAAGCTCTTCCTCCACACTATACTGAGTGCCAATTTCTTTATAAATATTGAAGTCCATGAGTCTGGATCCGGAGCTAAGAGCATGTTCATGTTTTAAATGTCTCTTTCAACATTTAGATGTATACATCAGTTATACTGATGTATACATCAATTATATTCATGAATACATCAATTATATTGATGAATTACATCAATTATATTTATGAATTACATCAATTATATTGATGAATACATCAATATAGGATATTATATATATATATATATATATATATATATATATATATATATATATATATATATATATATATATATATATATATATATATATATATATAAACATGTATTGATGTATACATCATGTATACATCATGTGTGTGTGTATTCATCAATATAGCACACATCCAGAGGATGGCTACTGCCAGAGTGGCCCCACAGAGACCTACACCTAGCAGTGTCTCGAGGAGAGGAGAGTCTAGCTCCGCACCCCCGCCTGTTGGCTCTGATTTAATTGTCGCGTTATAGTTTAATTAGGTTCATGTTCGTAATTATTAGTGGAATGTGTTTTTAAAGTTGTGGATGGGTTGTGCAGTTGGGTCTTACACTGAACTGCCCTCCTAGTGAGCAGTGACGGTGTAACAGTGACGGAGTAACAGTGACAGTGCGACAGTGACGGTGTAGCTGCTAACAGTTAACGGGTTAACAAATACCGTGTAGAATAATCAGTCGGTATTAAATTTTAAAGAGCACGGTGGGGAGATGGGAAGGGGAGAGAGGAAGGGGTGAGGGAGAGGTAGGGGGGGGGGGGGAGTGAGGGGTAGGGGTGAGGGAGAGGAAGGGGGAGTGAGAGGTAGGGGTGAGGGAGAGGAAGGGGGGAGTAGTGAGGGGTAGGGGTGAGGGAGAGGAAGGGGGAGTGAGAGATAGGGGTGAGGGAGAGGAAGGGGGGAGTAGTGAGGGGTAGGGGTGAGGGAGAGGAAGGGGGAGTGAGAGGTAGGGGTGAGGATGGGGGGAGTGAGAGGTAGGGGTGAGGGGGAGTGAGAGGTAGGGGTGAGGGAGAGGAAGAGAGGAGTGAGGGGTGAGGGAGAGGAAGAGAGGAATGAGGGGTAGGGGTGAGGGCCAGAAGGGGAGGATGTTTGGCTGATACGATCCACTGGAAATATAATTCGTGCCCAACAGCTCATTTTGACTCTGTGATTTCTATGCAAATTTGCGGACAGCTGTGTGTATTTCATTTAGTGAAGCGAGCCAGAGCCGCAGGTAACACTGAGTGACCGTAACTCCCTTCACTTGATCTGCCCAACTGGTGCTGCGGGGAAAGTTATACCACACAGCGGTGGCAGGGCCATGTGGTACCAAGCGGTGGCAGGGCCATGTGGCACCCAGCGGTGGCAGGGCCAGGTGCCACCCAGCGGTGGCAGGGCCATGTGGCACCAAGCGGTGGCAGGGCCATGTGGCACCCAGCGGTGGCAGGGCCAGGTGCCACCCAGCGGTGGCAGAGCCATGTGGCACCCAGCCGTGGCAGAGCCATGTGGCACCCAGCGGTGGCAGGGCCAGGTGCCACCCAGCGGTGGCAGAGCCATGTGGCATCCAGCGGTGGCAGAGCCATGTGGCACCCAGCGGTGGCAGGGCCAGGTGCCACCCAGCGGTGGCAGAGCCATGTGCTACCCAGCGGTGGCAGAGCCATGTGGCACCCAGCGGTGGCAGACTCATGTGGCACCCAGCGGTGGCAGACTCATGTGGCACCCAGCGGTGGCAGAGTCATGTGGCACCCAGCGGTGGCAGACTCATGTGGCACCCAGCGGTGGCAGAGTCATGTGGCACCCAGCGGTGGCAGAGCCATGTGGCACCCAGCAGCGACAGTGTCAACAGACCACTGGAACATTATCTAACACTTTCACCACACTAACACTAACTCTTTCCCCTGCACTGTTCTCTCCCTTCTTGATTTCATCTTTATGATTTAGATCCGTGTTAGAGACAAGCTGCGGGCCTGTGCCGCTTCCGGTAAAATCCACCGTGTCATTTTATGCGTGCGTGCGTGCGTGCGTGCGTGTGTGTGCGTGTGTGTGTGCGTGTGTGGTGTGTGTGTGGTGTGTGTGTGGTGTGTGTGTGGTGTGCGTGTGGTGTGCGTGTGGTGTGTGTGTGGTGTGCGTGTGGTGTGCGTGTGGTGTGTGTGTGGTGTGCGTGTGGTGTGCGTGTGGTGTGCGTGTGGTGTGTGTGTGTGTGTGTGTGTGTGTGTGTGTGTGGTGTGTGTGTGTGTGTGTGTGGTGTGTGTGTGGTGTGCGTGTGGTGTGCGTGTGGTGTGTGTGTGGTGTGTGTGTGGTGTGTGTGTGGTGTGTGTGTGGTGTGTGTGTGGTGTGCGTGTGGTGTGCGTGTGGTGTGCGTGTGGTGTGCGTGTGGTGTGCGTGTGGTGTGCGTGTGTGTGTGTGTGTGTGTGTGTGTGTGTGTGTGTGTGTGTGTGTGTGTGTGTGTGTGTGTGTGTGTGTGTGTGTGTGTGTACTCAACTAGTGGTGTGTATTCACCTAGTTGTATTCACCAAGTTGAGCTTGCGGGGGTTTAGCTCTACTCTTTCGGCCCATCTCTCAACTGTCAGTCAATCAACTGATACTATTTTTCACACACACACACACACACACACACACACACACACACACACACACACACACACACACACACACACACACACACACACACACACACACCCACCCACCCACCCACCCACCCACCCCGACCCTGCGGGCAGACCAGCACGTCGAAGTTCAGACTCCCGCACAACTGCTCGAGCAACCGCCGAGCAACCCGGGACCCCCTCATGAACAGCCGAAGGCGGGACCACAGCCGCAACAACACTACTGGAGGGAAGGACAAGGAGCGGCCCAAGAGCCCTAAACAAGACCCAGCCAGGTCCGAACCTGGGACGGAAACAGATGGAATGGCCTCCAGATCACCAGGAAACCAAACCCGGCGATCTGTAAAGAACCACACCCCTGGTGAGCAGACAAACGGACCGACTGGGACCCCACACCAGTCAAAGGTAGGCCACACACCAAAACCCAAGCAGACTCAGACAGGGCACCAAGATCCGGTAAAGATGGGTAAATACACCAAGTGCCAATTACAAACTAGGGAAGGCAACAAAAGCGGCAAGCCTGAAGCCCCACCACCAACTGTGCCAGTCCCGGAAAACTGGAGAAGAACGTGCAAAGAATTGACCTGGAGGTCCAGGGCCACCATCCAGGCACCTGGCCCCAACAAAAGCCGGACCGGAGACAACAGTCCTCCGATGAGGGCATAGAAACCATGGCGCAGACTGAATAAGTCCAGAAGAACCGCGGATTCGCCATGCCCGTGTCTGCATAGAGCAGACGGGAACCCCAGAAGGATAGGGCGGATCGACCACGTCCAACGCACCCACTAAGATGACATGATGAAGCGCAGGGGAAGAGGTCTACCCCGCCAGCCCTGAACCCCCCAAAGGGGGAGAAGCCATCCGCCGCCACCACCAGAGGCCGGAAGACAACCAAAAGCGCCCACTAACTGCGGGACCATGCGAGAGTCAACAGAGCAAGCTGTTCCCCCAGTGCCCCATCAACAGCGAAGGGAACAGAGCCCCATCCGAAAGAAAAAGTATACATACATATATACACATATATATACATATATATATATTATGTACACATACATATATACACACACACACACACAAGGTGTCTTACACACACATGGGTATGCACATACACCTGTGCACACACACACAGTGTACACATACACATGAAAAGAAAATTACAAGCCGCCGACCAGTGGGCAGAGAGCACCATGCCGGCCAGGCTAAGAAGGCACAAAACTGCATCAAAAGGCCCACCTCGACAACAAAACCCCAAAGTCCCAGCACGACCACAACATGTGCAAAGACCCAAAAAAGATCAGTCTGCAAGCCAGGAAGACCCCGGAACCCCAGAAGGCAGAACCGGGTCACACACGAGGAAACAAAGCCCCTGAACCCACAAAGGGGCCTAAGAGGAAGAAACCTCTGGAACGAAACCAAAGAACCCAAAGGAACCCGGAATCGAACCAGGGGGAGCCCAAACCACCATATTTGTCGGCGGAGATACACCACAGAAAGGCAAAGCACAGCCCCCAGACAGAACCCCCTGGGAAACGGTCAAAACAGACCAAAAACCGAGGAACAAGGTGTGAGAGCAAGCATAACAGACAGGGACACTGAGCCCAAACCCTACGGCTCAGACCCAAAACAGACAAAACTGGAAACCCTGGTGTAAAATCAACACTCAAACGTTCCCAGAGGAACAGAAAATGGGCAGAAAACACCAGAAAAGCAAAGAAACGACAACAGGAGAATAAAAAACCCTGAAAAAGGTGAAAAAAACTCACCCAAGACGCTCGCTTGCACACCCAGGCGTATGTAAACAAACCGCAACGCCGCCCTGGTGGCCATGCCGGGAAACCAGCAGAAGAAAGTGGCCACCAGAACAGGGGGCTGTGACCGACGCAAAAGATACGAAAACACGCCAGCAAAAGTGGGAAGCAAGCAGACTGGATGGGCAAAAAACTCCGCCTAGAAGCAAAAAACCCCGGCAAGGTCAAACAGCCCCAGAACTGCTAGCAGGCATCTCCCACAGCCCCGGGAACCTGCAACAGAGGCCCCGAGGCACAGCCGTCGTCCAAGCCCTCCGCCCTTAAAGAAAAGGAAGAGTCCATGGGAAAGGCAGCAAGAAAGGGCCGCTGGTAAGACCCAGAAGCCATGGCAGGAGGAACAGGCTCGAAAACCTCCGTCCCCAACCCTAACAGGGCAGCCCCTGAAACCGCCAGTCTCTCGTCCCCAACTAAACCCCGCCCCAACCCCGAAACCCGCAGACGGTCAGGAACCGGGAATAGGGAGGGAAAGGGGCAAAAAATACCTAACCAAAACGGGGCGGCCCCGGGGCATCCGAGTGGGAAACCAACCTAGCGTGTTGCAGCAACCTAACCTAGCTTGCAACACGGATGCCACCTGTACTCTGAACAGTAGTAACATCAGGAGAGTACTGGAGAACAAGCAGAGAATCTCTCTCGCAAGACTCCGGGTCAAGGTGTCAGTGACCCAACAGGCAACATGACGGAGGTAAAAGTGGCGACTCTCACCCGGAGACAAGGGCACAGCAACCAACGAACCCGTACAAGACGGGTTGGAACCCGGAAGACACATTCAATGGTCCACCAAGCCCCGACAGGGGTTTCCAGGGCCCATAGGGTTACAACTATGGGAAGCCCGGGCAAGGTGTTGCTAACCGGTTAAGAAACCCAAAAATAACAAGGGAGGGGTAGAGGACAACACTGAAAACCCCTGCGACGTGTACAATCATGGGGGCCTAGCAGAGGGCCACCAAACACTACCAGTGGAACTATAGCCACACTGGGCAGACCCCCACCAAGCAAATGAAAATAAAAACAAAAGAAAAACCCCGCAAAAGTACACCGTCTCCATAGGCAACAGGAACTGTTCGCCGCTTAGGTGGCAGGTCGCACAACACCTTGACGCCCTAACCAGCACAATATCAGTCCCTACCCAGGGCCAAACTAGGGCCTCAAGCCCCAGCTGGCCCTAAGGGCGAGGCAAATGCCGAGCAGGAAGAACCTCTACGGGAATGGTTCCCGAACGCCCCAGGGAAGATAACCCTGTCATGTAGGGGCAGTACTCACAGGGCGCTTAGGGAAGGAAGACCCTAAGTGCATGCAGCATTGGTACTGATGAGGAACACCTGGCAACCGCACAACACAACACAACACATGGCAGTGAACGTCACACAAGGCAAACACCGCCTAGGAAACTGAGGCCAGAGAAGCGTCTATCCCGGTTGACATTAGCTTACGAACTGATGCTTGGCAGCCGATGCGGTGAAGTCCGGGGCTCCCCCCTCCCCCTCGCGGGGCGGGGAGGGCGGTACGGCAGAAGAGTTTGCTTGTTTCCTTGGGATTGTAGGGAGTTTCTACTTTTCTGTTTGGTTTTTTGTTTTAGTTTTTTACCATGTGGGGTTTGTTTTGTTATGCCTACCTTTCTGGGTGCCTAACCCCGGTCGATGGCAGATAAGGAAAACCCCAACCACAATGGGGGGTTCCCAGGACCATTGCTCCTTGAAACCTCTCTGAAGGGGCACTGGTCCCTGATAGGTCTGAACTCCTTAGCTAATGTCCCAGTTTAATATAACATACATTAGCCCGATAAGCTCCAGGGAGCCGTAGGGGCTCCCCACAGAAAATACTTTTTTCTTCACAATACAATGTACTTTGTCTTATTTTATTGGTAACGTTGTTCTTCTATTTGACCTTATATGCATATATCCCTTTAGAGCATTTTATTTTATTTTCCCTCAAAGGGAAACTATGAGGAGATAAGAAAATTCCTAACAGATATAGCATGGGAAACAGAGCTCAGGGGAAAGACGGCGAAAGACATGATGGACTACATCGCGCAGAAGTGCAAGGAAGCAGCAAACATGTTTTTCCCAGTCCAAAAGGAAAACTGTGAAATGAAGATGAGAAACCCATGGTTTAATCAGAGATGTAGGCTAGCTAAGCAGCAAAGTAAAAGGACATGGAGAAACTAAAGGAATAACAGGACACTTGAGAGCAGAGAAAGATACCAGAGTGCCAGGAATGAATATGTCAGGATGAGAAGAGAGGCAGAAAGACAATACGAAAATGACATCGCAAGCAAGGCAAAGACTCAGCCTAAATTGCTGCATAGCCACATCAGGAGAAAAACAACAGTAAAGAACAGGTTATGAAATTAGGGATAGGGGCGGAAGGATTCACTACAAACGACAAGGAAGTGTGTGAGGAACTGAATAAGAAATTCCAGGAGGTCTTCACCTAAGAGCAAGGAGAAATTCCAGAGATATGAGAGGGAATAGCTAACCAGGAACCACTGGAAGAGTTTGTGATTACCAGCGGGGAAGTAAGGAAGTGTTTACTAGAGTTGGATGTGACAAAGGCTATAGGCCCAGATGGAATCTTCCCTTGGATACTAAAGGAAGGAGCAGAAGAACTGTGCCTACCACTCTCCATAGTTAATAACAAATCACTGGCAACAGGGAAACTGCCAGAAATTTGGAAAGCAGCTAACGTAGTCCCGATATACAAGAAAGGGGATAGGCAGGAGGCACTGAACTACAGGCCAGTGTCCCTAACTTGCATACCATGCAGGATGATGGAGAAGAGTGTGCGAAGAAAGCTAGTGGAACATCTGGAGCGAAAGAACTTTGTAACACAATATCAACATGGGTTCAGGAATGGCAGGTCCTGCCTCACAGGGTTACTTGAATTCTACGACCAGGCAAGAAAGAGAAGGGTGGGCCGAATGCATATTTTTGGATTGTCAGAAAGCCTTTGATACAGTACCACACAAGAGGCTAGTGAAAAAGCCGGAGATGCAGGCTGGAGTGAAAGGGAAGGTACTCTATTGGATAAAGGAGTACCTAAGCAACAGGAGACGAGGAGTCAGTGTGAGGGGTGAGGTCTCAGATTGGCGAGACGTTACAAGTGGAGCATCGCAGTGGTCAGTCCTTGGACCTATACTGTTTCTGGTATATGCAAATGATCTCCCAGATGGTATAGACTCGTTTCTCTCAATGTTTGCTGATGATGCCAAAATTATGAGGAGGATTAAAACAGAGGCTGAAAGTAGAGGCTTCAAGGGGACCTAAACAGACTGAATGGTTCAACAACTGGCTGTTGAAGTTCAACCCGAGTAAATGCAAAGTAATGAAACTAGGCGGTGGAAACAGGAGGCCAGACACAGGATACAGAACAGGAGATGAAGTACTTAATGAAACGGACAGAGAGAAAGATCTAGGAGTTGATATCACTCCAAACCTGTCTCCTGAAGCCCACGTAAAAAGAATAACGTCTGCGGCATATGCGAGGCTGGCTAACATCAGAACAGCGTTCAGGAACATGTGTAAGGAATCATTCAGAATATTGTACACCACATATGTAAGACCAATCCTGGAGTATGCGGCCCCAGCATGGAGCCCGTACCTTGTCAAGCACAAGACGAAGCTGGAAAAAGTCCAAAGGTATGCCACTAGACTAGTTCCAGAACTAAGAGGCATGAGTTACGAGGAAAGGCTGCGGGAAATGCACCTTACGACACTGGAAGACAGAGGAGTAAGGGGAGACATGATCACAACCTACAAAATCCTCAGAAGACTCGACCGGGTAAACAAGGATGAACTTTTCAACACTGGTGGTACGCGAACAAGGGGACACAGGTGGAAACTGAGTACCCACATGAGCCACAAGGACGTTAGAAGGAACTTTTTCAGTGTCAGAGTAGTTAACGGATGGAATGCATTAGGCAGTGATGTGGTGGAGACTGACTCCATACACAGTTTCAAGTGTAGATATGATAGAGTCTGTACACCAGATGATTGACAATTGAGAGGCGGGACCAAAGAGCCAAAGCTCAACCCCAGCAAGCACAAATAGGCGAGTACACACACACACACACACACACACACACACACACACACACACACACACACACACACACACACACACACACACACACACACACATTCACAAGAAGCAGCCCGTAACAGCTGTCTAACTCCCAGATACCTATTTACTGCTCGGTAACAGCAGCATCAGGGTAAAAAAAACTCTGCCCATCTGTTTCCGCCGGCGCCGGAAATCGAACCCCGGACCACAGGACTACGTGTCCAGCGAGCTGTCCACTCAGTCACCAGCGCCCTACAAACGCCCTGTCTGAGTGCATGAGTGCGTGCGTGCGTGCGTGCGTGTGTGAACTCGCCTATTTATGCCTGCAGGATCGAGCATTGACTCTTGGATTCCGCCTTTCTAGCCATCGGTTGTTTACAGCAATGACTTCTGTCTCATTTCCCTATCATATCTAGTTTTAATATTAATAGAGTATGCTTCCACAACCTGCTCCTTAAGTGCATTCCATTTTCCCACTACTCTCATGCTAGAAGAAAACTTCCTAACATCTCTGTGATTCATCTGAGTTTCCAGCTTCCACCCATGTCCCCTCGTTCTGTTACTATTACGTGTGAACATTTCGTCTATTTCCACTTTATCAATTCCCCAGAGTATTTTATACGTTCCTATCATATCCCCCCCCCCCCTCGCCCTTCTTTTTTCGAGTGTCGTAAGGCTCAGTTCCTTCAGGCGCTCCTCATACCCCATCCCTCGTAACTCTGGGACGAGCCTCGTCGCAAACTTCTGAACCTTTTCCAGTTTCCTTGTGTGTTTCTTCAGGTGGGGTCTCTATGATGGGGTGGCATACTAGAAGACTGGCCTCACGTAGGCAGTGTAAAGCGCCCTAAAAGCCTCCTCACTTAGGTTTCTAAATGAAACCTTTTTCTTTCGTTCTAACCTTTGCCAGTGTAGAGTACGCTGCTGTCGTTTTGTTATTTATATGTGCCTCAGGAGTTACATTAGGTTATAGTCCACTCCCAGGTCTTTCTCGAATCGTCACTGGTAGGCAGTTCTCCTTCATCGTGTACTGTCCCTTGGGTCTTCTATCACCTGACCCCCTTTCCATATCTTTACATTTGCTCGTGTTGAACTCCAGGAGCCATTTCTCTGACTATCTCTGCAACCTGTTCAAGTCCTCTTCGAGGATCCTATAATCCTCATCTGTCACAACTCTGCTCATTAATTTTGCGTCATCCGCGAGCATCGACATGTAGTATTCTACTCCTATAAACATGTCATTCACGTATATGAGAAATAGAACTGGTCCCAGCACCGATCCTTGAGGTACTCTACTCGTTACTGTTCGCCAGTCCGACTTCTCGCCCCCCCCTTACCGTTACTCTCTGGTTCCTTCCTGTTAGGAACTTCCTAATCCATGCTAGGGTATTTCCGCTTACTCCTGCCTGCCCCTCAAGTTTGAATAGTAGTCTCATGTGCAGTACAGTATCAAAGGCATTTTGGCAGTTCAGAAATATGCAGTCTGCCCATCCTTCTCTGTCCTGCCTTATCCTTGTTATTTCATCATAGAATTCCAAAAGGTTTGTTAGGCATAATTTATCTTTCCAGAATCCATGTTGATGTCTGTTTACAAGCCTAATGCTCTCCAAGTGTGCAACAAGTCCTAGCCTAATTATTCTTTCAATTATTTTGCAGAGGATGCTTGTCAGTGATACAGGTCTTTAATTAAGTGCCTCCTCCCTATCACCTTGAAAATTGGAACGACATTTGCCTTCTTCCAGCAACTGGGCAATTCTCCCGTCATAAGTGACTCATTAAAGATCCTTGTCAGAGGCACGCTGAGGGCCTGTGAGCCTCTTTTAGTATCCACGGTGAAACTGTCTGGTTCAACTGCTTTTGTTGCATCCAGTGTTGTCAACTGTTTCATGACCACTTCTGCTGTCACTTCTATATATCTGATAGTCTTTCATCTAAGGTAATCTCTTCTAACAATGGGAGCTGCTCAGGCTCGGTTGTGAACACTCCATGGAAACTGGCATTCAGTGCCTCGCAGATTTCCTTATCACTTACTGTATATACCCCCTCTGTTTTCCTTAGTCTTGTCACTTGGTTGTTCACCGACATTTTTCTTCTTATATGGCAATGTAGTAAGTTGTTTATTCGCTTTGATCGCAATATCATAATTTCTTTCCAAAACTCTTTGAATGTTAATGTATTCGTTTCTAGCTCTGCTACATCTAATCCTGTTGTCCTCTGTCCTTTGTCTTCTGTACTTCCTCCACTGCCTCCTGCTTCTCATTTTTGCTTCCTGACACTGTATTAAACCAGGGGTATTATATTCCCTCCTGTTTTACCTTTACTGTTGGTATAAATCTGTCTTCGGCCTCCTGGCATTTCCATATGACTAGGTTCATCATATCTTGCACTGTTTTTTCTCTAATTTCTTCCCTTGCATTTCTCCCAGATTCCCTTATCCCTCTGTAGTCCCCTTTCCTGTAGTCAGCTCTCCTTTCCCAGACGTTTCTTTTCTTCTTTCCTTTGTGTGTGTGTGTATGTGTCAGAGAGAGAGAGAGAGAGAGAGAGAGAGAGAGAGAGAGAGAGAGAGAGAGAGAGAGAGAGAGAGAGAGAGAGAGAGAGAGAGAGAGATTATTATTATTATATATATATATATATATATATATATATATATATATATATATATATATATATATATATATATATATATATATATATATATATATATATATATAGCAACGTTGGCTAACAGCGACCAGAAACAAGTGTAAGCACACACATTGATTCGGCCCAGACCAAACTTTCTGGAGACCTAAATAATAAATCGCGCGACGTTTCGTGTGGATGTGAGGCGCGAGCCAAGTGGGGCCAGGAGCAAGAGATGGAAGGTAATGTGCTCCACACGACGCTGCCAGAGACGCTGTGTCCTCCTGGCAGCAGCAGCAGCAGCAGGAGGAACCTGTGTCCTCCTGGCAGCAGCAGCAGGAGGAACCTGTGTCCTCCTGGCAGCAGCAGCAGGAGAAACCTGTGTCCTCCTGGCAGCAGCAGCAGGAGGAACCTGTGTCCTCCTGGCAGCAGCAGCAGGAGGAACCTGTGTCCTCCTGGCAGCAGCAGCAGGAGGAACCTGTGTCCTCCTGGCAGCAGCAGCAGGAGGAACCTGTGTCCTCCTGGCAGCAGCAGCAGGAGGAACCTGTGTCCTCCTGGCAGCAGCAGCAGGAGGAACCTGTGTCCTCCTGGCAGCAGCAGCAGGAGGAACCTGTGTCCTCCTGGCAGCAGCAGCAGGAGGAACCTGTGTCCTCCTGGCAGCAGCAGCAGGAGGAACCTGTGTCCTCCTGGCAGCAGCAGCAGGAGGAACCTGTGTCCTCCTGGCAGCAGCAGCAGGAGGAACCTGTGTCCTCCTGGCAGCAGCAGCAGGAGGAACCTGTGTCCTCCTGGCAGCAGCAGCAGGAGGAACCTGTGTCCTCCTGGCAGCCGCAGCAGGAGGAACCTGTGTCCTCCTGGCAGCAGCAGCAGGAGGAACCTGTGTCCTCCTGGCAGCAGCAGCTGGAGGAACCTGTGTCCTCCTGGCAGCAGCAGCAGGAGGAACCTGTGTCCTCCTGGCAGCAGCAGCAGGAGGAACCTGTGTCCTCCTGGCCGCAGCAGCAGGAGGAACCTGTGTCCTCCTGGCCGCAGCAGGAGGAGGATCCTGTGTCCTCCTGGCCGCAGCAGGAGGAGGATCCTGTGTCCTCCTGGCCGCAGCAGGAGGAGGATCCTGTGTCCTCCTGGCCGCAGCAGGAGGAGGATCCTGTGTCCTCCTGGCCGCAGCAGGAGGAGGAACTTGTGTCCTCCTGGCCGCAGCAGCAGGAACCTGTGTCCTCCTGGCAGCAGCAGCAGGAGGAACCTGTGTTCTCCTGGCAGCAGCAGCAGGAGGAACCTGTGTCCTCCTGGCAGCAGCAGCAGGAGGAACCTGTGTCCTCCTGGCAGCCGCAGCAGGAGGAACCTGTGTCCTCCTGGCAGCAGCAGCAGGAGGAACCTGTGTCCTCCTGGCAGCAGCAGCTGGAGGAACCTGTGTCCTCCTGGCCGCAGCAGCAGGAGGAACCTGTGTCCTCCTGGCCGCAGCAGGAGGAGGATCCTGTGTCCTCCTGGCCGCAGCAGCAGGAGGAACCTGTGTCCTCCTGGCCGCAGCAGGAGGAGGATCCTGTGTCCTCCTGGCCGCAGCAGGAGGAGGATCCTGTGTCCTCCTGGCCGCAGCAGGAGGAGGATCCTGTGTCCTCCTGGCCGCAGCAGGAGGAGGATCCTGTGTCCTCCTGGCCGCAGCAGGAGGAGGATCCTGTGTCCTCCTGGCCGCAGCAGGAGGAGGATCCTGTGTCCTCCTGGCCGCAGCAGGAGGAGGAACTTGTGTCCTCCTGGCCGCAGCAGCAGGAACCTGTGTCCTCCTGGCAGCAGCAGCAGGAGGAACCTGTGTCCTCCTGGCAGGAGGACATATGTGACTTTTTAACTTTTTAGTGACATATGTTCTCTGGGATCCTTGGTCAAACAACCCACGGGTATGGACCTTGGCCCTCTTATTCTGGATGGTAATTTGGGCAGTAGGCAAAGTCGTATTACCTTTAGACTTTGCCGATTGGACACTCTTTGTTTGTTGCACCTTGCAGTACTGTACTGTGGTGGGAATGCTATCTTCCACCTTGGGTCGTGAATACGTTAATTTCGTATATTTACACAGTGCTGCATGGTGCCTACCTCTTCTACACCTGTTACAGGTGTTGAATTGGGTATCACAATAATCTATGTTGTGTGACTTGAGACACCTTGAACATCTCCCTAATTCCTGGAGTCGCTCAATACGAGTGTCTATGGTTGGATAATTAGCACAACAGTATGTTGAATGTTTCTTTTTGCAGAACATACATGTCCCCCAGCCTACTGCACGTTTGGAAGTTACCGGTTTGGGTGAACTAGTAACAGTAGGCTTGGAGGATGCTGCTGCATTGCCAGATTTTCAGCAACTTGATGTTAGAGTAATTGGTTGATGTTTATTTGGGGTAGTTGTTTTACCCTTTAATTGACTCTTATTTTCTATTTCTGAAGGCTTGCAAGAGGCTTTAACTTCCTCATTTGCTCGTCGTTTGTTTATGATGGAATGTAAACCTTCAGTGATGTCCTGTACTGTCAGGATGGTGTTATGTTGATGTGCATATAATTCATCTAGTATATAATTTTCGTTGAAGGACTACTTTGGTCATCCATTCACTAGTAGTTATATCAACCTTAAGACTGAATGTTCTTAGTAGTGACTCAAACTCCATGCTGAAGGATTGTAATGAGTCAGCAGTCTGATCAGGTTGAGGTAAATCCAGCAATTGTAGTACTAGATGTATGACAGTTTTCTCATTGCCAGCATTATTCCTAGGAGGCTGGACTGGGAAATTAGTGCTGTCGCTATTTTCATTTACATTTTCTACTACTGGTTCAGCTTCACCTCTAGCTTGGAGGCATGTTAACTTAGTAGCCTCAGGTATTGGGGTTTTCAGAATCCACAGAGACTGTGGATAAATTGTCTGAGAACTGCTTAATTTCTGGTGGTATAATATTGGGTGAAGCTGTAGTGGGTGAAGCTTTACTGGGTGAAGCTTTATCCTTGTTCATTAAAGGATCTAATCTGGCTTGACATTTATTCTCAAAAAGATCCAGATCATCCATAACATTATCTACTTTATTTGATGTACTGGCTAATTGTTCTGATTCAATTATCCTGTGTAAATGTTCCAACCTGCCTTGAGTTTCTTCTTCATATTGTGCAAGGTCAGACAGGAATGGTTCCACATCTTCAACTATTATGTCGTCGTCGTGGACCTGATTTTGGTAAGATTTCCTATTTGCTTTCAATATATGCAATTGGGTTTGAATCTGTAACAGTGGTATTTTCAACCGACGATAATTAATTACAGGCTCATATAACAACTGTTCATATTGGTCGAGATCTCTTGTTGACGTTTGCTTGCTACTAAAGCACGCTTTGCTTTCTGTGGATTAGTCATGGTGACTTGTTAATTGGGCACCACTGGCTCATAAATTGTGAGCAAGTACTGATGGTAGTCTAGGGTAAAATTTCTGCACTCACTAGGCTGTAATCCTACCTCTACTAGAGGTTAGCACTTAAAATTAATACACATTATATATATACAATCATACATACTAATGATTTGAGTGATAAACCAGTGTCATTGGAAGTACCTTTAGGTTAGCTCTTCTATATCACCCTAGGATGGTATAGACACTAATTAATCACTCAAAGGTGTAATGATCATAAGTAAATTATTATATATACACAACTCAACTCGAGTTGATAAAAATTACACCCAAAATAGGGTCTGGACCATTCATTAATGGTGTTAAGTTGTTTAATATAGCACAACTAGACTATGGTAATAATGGGACTAGGATGAACAATAAATAGTTCAACTAGTCAATGGTAATATCCTACCCTGTTGTGGGTTGGCAGTTGGTAAATATTATATTGTGAACACTAGTGCAATATATATTAAATAATTCTCTATTTTGGAGAAATAATATACACAATTATTGATAATAGCCTCTATGAAACTTCTAATATTATCAAGAAGTATTAAATATTATTAGTGACCTCGCGAAATAAAGTCCACAAAATTCGTAGATAATCTCTCGCGAAATTTAACACCACGAAATCCGTGAACAATCTCGCGAAGACACAGCCACTAATTTGGCTGGCTTCAATATTAGCACTGTCATTTCACGGAATAACACGCCACCAAATTTGTGGGTGACCATATGAAACCGTTGATGAGGCTGAAATGAACTGAGTGGGGCTCCTGAGCTCGCACGAGGCAACGCCGCCGTCTATGACTGCTGGCTTTGTATAAATCACACTGCACTAGTATATTTAATGAATCCACTGGATAACTGGTTCATCCGGTACTAAGATGACCAAATGTGGGTTCAAAGAACCAAATAATCCGGTTCCGAAGGTCCAAATAATGTGGGAACCGACCTGTGAGATTTATATTTATTTATATAGAATTTATATTTACGTTAATTTATATATTTCGATAGCAATTGGTATGATGATAAGTGGACTGTATTTCTGCAATAATCTCACAAATCGATCCTCTACACATTAGGGGGGGGGGGGTTTATATTGAATTTTTATATATGCAGCCAATCAAACTACAGTATTAGACTACATACATTGAAGAGGTTCCTTATCTTATTTGTACAGCAGGCCTTAGTCCACCAGGTATAACCAGGATGTAGACACCAAATTATCCTCTTTGAGGTAGCTTCCATCACCCAGTAACTGGTATACAAAGCATGCTTCCTCGTCTTGACCTGTCAAAAGGGTGCTAGCTATGAAGCCAGAATCCTAATATATGACAGCTATATCAGAGAAAACACTGAACAAGGAACCATAAAGACCTAGGCTTAATTACCTTGTTTGAGTCGATCATTTGTGATCTAACCGGCACACCCTATATCTACTGACATTAATGGCCATAAATGAAAGATAAACGGGTTTCGGAAAGACACTTCCCTTGAAATTGATGACAGCGTGCTGATGATGGCAGATCACTACTCTGATCTTCCATAACACTTCGTCCAAGAGAATTTATAGGAGCCGAATTTGCTCCACGACTCTGTGGTCTAACAACAATAACAATGGCTGACCACTCCCTCACAACTGACGCTACTGGTCTACATTGTCCAGATGACAGTAAGTGATAGAAGGGTCACATTTACTCTATTTTAATTCTGATAATTAAGTTAATTTATATGAGATGTTTTTATGATGGTAAAGTCCAAAGACTAATGAATTTAAGAATAATTCCCATCATAATAGGTGGTGAATTTATAATAGTATGTGGTAATGATATCCCATTTTCTATAGATGGAAATTCCACTACAAGTTACATTTTCTATGGGTAACTTGTTTATACAACACAGCAATATTATCTGTCTGTATGATATTATTAAATGGTGTCGGATTTTCCGACACTGGTGCTTGAGCGTTGTGTTTGTTTAGGCTCACCTAATGGTGCCGTCCCATAGTTGGAAAGTTGTTAAGATGCAAGAGGTTCTTCTGGTCCAACTCCTGATAATGACCCTCCCCATAATTACCGGTTGATTGACAGTTGAGAGGCGGGACCAAAGAGCCAAAGCCCAACCCCCACAAGCACAAGTAGGCGAGTACGGTACAACCCACAACTGTTGACCCATCTCCTGGGCGAAGAGAAAGACTCCAGGTGAGAGGAAACATTGAATAACCATCTCTGTCGCACACGAAAGCCGAACCCATGATCATCGGTTGCAAGCCGAAGACGTAGACTACTGTGCCACAGAACCCATGCATAGGAGTGCAAAACCTGGTCCAAACACACACGTACAAGAAGACATGAAGGTGAAGACTTCTTCAGCCCTGCCTTAGGCTCCAGGGTGAGAGGTGCCAGGTGAGAGGTGCCAGGTGAAAGGTGCCAGGTGAGAGGTGCCAGGTTAGGGTGCCTCCATAACCTGTGTCAGCAGCAGCTATATACCAAAGGGTACCTTATCTACCTGACTGGGATTCGATCGGCAGACTGCGTGCAGCGACGTGTTGACCATACCGTCAGCCAGCAAGCCTGGTCAGAAGCCTGCTTGTGGGGGATATACTGATCCTCAGCTAAACTTCCATATGCAGAAGCAATGTTGGTTTTTGAATTGTTGTTATCTTCCGGGAAGGTGGAATTGTCCTTGTGGCAGAGTCAGTGGAGTGCGGGGTTGGAAATTTCATGTTTTTTGAATTGTGGTGGTGTGTGGCAGTGTTGGTGGTGGTGGTGGTGTGTGGCAGTGTTGGTGGTGGTGGTGGTGTGTGGCAGTGTTGGTGGTGGTGGTGGTGTGTGGCAGTGTTGGTGGTGGTGGTGGTGTGTGGCAGTGTTGGTGGTGGTGGTGGTGTGTGGCAGTGTTGGTGGTGGTGGTGGTGTGTGGCAGTGTTGGTGGTGGTGGTGGTGTGTGGCAGTGTTGGTGGTGGTGGTGGTGTGTGGCAGTGTTGGTGGTGGTGGTGGTGTGTGGCAGTGTTGGTGGTGGTGGTGGTGTGTGGCAGTGTTGGTGGTGGTGGTGGTGTGTGGCAGTGTTGGTGGTGGTGGTGGTGTGTGGCAGTGTTGGTGGTGGTGGTGGTGTGTGGCAGTGTTGGTGGTGGTGTGTGGCAGTGTTGGTGGTGGTGTGTGGCAGTGTTGGCGGTGGTGTGTGGCAGTGTTGGTGGTGGTGGTGGTGTGTGGCAGTGTTGGTGGTGGTGGTGGTGTGTGACAGTGTTGGTGGTGGTGGTGGTGTGTGACAGTGTTGGTGGTGGTGGTGGTGTGTGACAGTGTTGGTGGTGGTGGTGGTGTGTGACAGTGTTGGTGGTGGTGGTGGTGTGTGACAGTGTTGGTGGTGGTGGTGTTGTGTGGCAGTGTTGGTGGTGGTGGTGGTGTGTGGCAGTGTTGGGGGTGGTGGTGGTGTGTGGCAGTGTTGGGGGTGGTGGTGGTGTGTGGCAGTGTTGGGGGTGGTGGTGGTGTGTGGCAGTGTTGGGGGTGGTGGTGTGTGGCAGTGTTGGGGGTGGTGGTGGTGTGTGGCAGTGTTGGGGGTGGTGGTGGTGTGTGGCAGTGTTGGGGGTGGTGGTGGTGTGTGGCAGTGTTGGGGGTGGTGGTGGTGTGTGGCAGTGTTGGGGGTGGTGGTGGTGTGTGGCAGTGTTGGGGGTGGTGGTGGTGGTGGTGTGTGGCAGTGTTGGTGGTGGTGTGTGGCAGTGGTGGTGGTGGTGTGGCAAGTGTTGGTGGTGGTGGTGGTGTGTGGCAGTGTTGGTGGTGGTGGTGTGTGACAGTGTTGGTGGTGGTGGTGGTGTGTGACAGTGTTGGTGGTGGTGGTGGTGTGTGGCAGTGTTGGTGGTGGTGTGTGGCAGTGTTGGTGGTGGTGTGTGGCAGTGTTGGTGGTGGTGTGTGGCAGTGTTGGTGGTGGTGTGTGGCAGTGTTGGTGGTGGTGTGTGGCAGTGGTGGTGGTGGTGTGTGGCAGTGTTGGTGGTGGTGTGTGGCAGTGTTGGTGGTGGTGTGTGGCAGTGTTGGTGGTGGTGTGTGGCAGTGTTGGTGGTGGTGTGTGGCAGTGTTGGTGGTGGTGTGTGGCAGTGTTGGTGGTGGTGTGTGGCAGTGTTGGTGGTGGTGTGTGGCAGTGGTGGTGGTGGTGTGTGGCAGTGTTGGTGGTGGTGTGTGGCAGTGTTGGTGGTGGTGTGTGGCAGTGTTGGTGGTGGTGTGTGGCAGTGTTGGTGGTGGTGTGTGGCAGTGTTGGTGGTGGTGTGTGGCAGTGTTGGTGGTGGTGTGTGGCAGTGTTGGTGGTGGTGTGTGGCAGTGTTGGCGGAGGTGGTGTGGCAGTTGTGGTGGTGGTGTGTGGCAGTGTTGGTGGTGGTGTGTGACAGTGTTGGTGGTGGTGTGTGACAGTGTTGGTGGTGGTGTGTGGCAGTGTTGGTGGTGGTGGTGTGTGGCAGTGTTGGTGGTGGTGTGTGACAGTGTTGGTGGTGGTGTGTGACAGTGTTGGTGGTGGTGTGTGGCAGTGTTGGTGGTGGTGTGTGGCAGTGTTGGTGGTGGTGGTGTGTGGCAGTGGTGGTGGTGGTGTGTGGCAGTGTTGGTGGTGGTGTGTGGCAGTGTTGGTGGTGGTGGTGTGTGGCAGTGTTGGTGGTGGTGTGTGGCAGTGTTGGTGGTGGTGTGTGGCAGTGTTGGTGGTGGTGTGTGGCAGTGGTGGTGGTGGTGTGTGGCAGTGGTGGTGGTGGTGTGTGGCAGTGGTGGTGGTGGTGGTGTGTGGCAGTGTTGGCGGAGGTGTGTGGCAGTGGTGGTGGTGTGTGGCAGTGTTGGTGGTGGTGGTGTGTGTCAGTGTTGGTGGTGGTGGTGTGTGGCAGTGTTGGCGGAGGTGTTCCATTCCCGGCAGAGGCAGAAATAAATAGCGGAGTTTCTTTCACTTTGATGCACCTGTTTACCAGGCAATAAATAGGTATCGAGGACTTAAGACATCTGCTACGGGTTGCTTCCTCTGTGTGTGTGTGTGTGTGTGTGTGTGTGTGTGTGTGTGTGTGTGTGTGTGTGTGTGTGTGTGTGTGTGTGTGTGTGTGTGTGTTAGAAATATATAGATAAGACATAATAAGGGAACAATTTATTGGTTAGAAAGCGGGGGTCCAAGAGCTAATAGCTCGATTCTGCAGGCAAATATATTAAATACAACTAATAAATTATTTAAATACATACATACACAACATTTGGAAAGAGTGTACTTGTGGCGGCAGAGTATTATTGGTCACCATGTCTTAGCCTGAGGGAAATTAAATCTCACCCCCCCCCCAGTTGAGTGAACGAGGCGAGACCATTTGAAGTGGTGGTAGAGATGGTGTCAATACAGTTATCGGGCCACTCGAGTCACGGGCAATATCGAGGCACCTTTGGTCACCAGGGAGAATGATGAGTGATCACTCGACCTCAGATATGATGGGAATATATTGCAGGTTGGCGTGTTCCAGTTTAATACTTTCGACTCGCACGCACGCACGCACGCACGCGCACGCACGCACGCGCACACACGCACACACACACACACACACACACACACACACACACACACACACACACACACACACACACACACGTACGTGCGCGCGCACAAGCACACACATAAAAAGCATAACATCTGCCTCATGCGCGATGCTGGCTAACATCAGAACTGCCTTCAGGAACCTGTGTAAGGAATCATTCAGAACCTTGTATACGGCATATGAAAGACCAATCCTGGAGTATGCGGCCCCAGCATGGAGCCCGTATCTTGTCAGACTAAGACTAAGCTGGAAAAAGTTCAGAGGTATGCCCTAGACTAGTCCCAGAACTAATTTTTTTTTTTTTTTTATTAACATATTAGGTACATCTGCATTAGTGCAGCTACCCTAGACTATATGAAGTGGAGTACAGTGTGTCAAAAAAGCTAACTAGGTGATGCTATAAAATCCCCATCACACAGGATGGTTAGTCATACAGAGGCATGTGATTAGCGGTCTGCACTGGCAGACTCCGGATGCATTTTGAGGATATCAACAACACAAGATTGAATAAGGTAGCAGTGGTAATACAAGTCCCCATCTCGCAGGATGGTTAGTCATACAGAGTCATGTGTTTAATAGCCTGCACTGGCAAATTTTGGGTATACTGTGAGGATATCTTCAAGAATACGAGAGTGAATAAAGTAATTGCAAAGCTCCAGGTACCTCATGCCAACTGGTCTGAAAGGTCTAATAATTGGGCATTCAGTGATGTAGTGCGGGAGATCATGCCGTAGTTCCTGCTC
>NC_091174.1:17641662-17656662 GCF_040958095.1 Procambarus clarkii
GAGGGGACAAGGGAGGGGGTAATGGTTGGGGAAGGACGAGGGGATGGTGGAGTGGAGAATGGTGGGGAGGAGTGGGGGACAGGGAAGGTTGCTGTGGCTCAGCAACGCACACGCGTTGTTGAGCCACAGCAACGCGTGGCCGGATACTGCTAGTTTACAATAAAAAAAAACAATTAAATATTAACTGAGACACGAATGAGAAACTGGGATGCGAAAAACCTCTCCCTCAGTATAATAATAAACACAGTAGTAGTAGTAGTAGTAGTAGAGGTGGTCTACTTCAACATTATCTATTTTCTGATAATAATTCAACATTATCAGTAAAATAGTTTAAACAAGTAGGTCGGGAATCAATGTATTAATATACCGAGGGCTGGAAAAGCGGGATCCAAGAGATAGAGCCCGATATTTCAGACACACATGTGGGAGGGTACGGGAACACAAGCGAGGCATAAGCTAATAGTTCCAAGAGTCGTTCAGTCGCTCGTTTAGAGGTTTTCCATTTCTAAAAACTTTTTTTTTTGTACCAAGCACTGAGGCCTTGCTCAGTACGAAGGCTGCCTTAGCACCGGGAGAGTAGGGGTGAGGGAGAGTAGGGGTGAGGGAGAGTGACTTTTTCGTTGTCATTTCATTGCTGATAATCTTGCACGAGTCATCCTCCCAGGGAGGTAACCTCTCTCTACAGGCAGGAGCTCACGGGCTTGCTCAAGCAGGTGAAGTTCTTCCAGGTAGCAGACTGATCTGTGATGCCAGTTTTTGCTTCTCCTGTTTCCTCCTGTAAGTTGCAAAGAACTCGGTTTTTTTCTTGGCAATTTCATTGTAATGGGGATCTCTGGCCATCTTGTTGGCAAGCTTAGTATTCTGTTCCTTAATTCTGCTTTTAATACTGGGGAGGGACAACTCCTTCCATAGATTAGATGTTTTAGCAGTTTTTGGAACTTCAAGAATCTGTACATAGGCTGTGCAGATTCATAGGCATCATTTTAAGCACGGCAATTGAGGTTCCATGACCATTCCAGGTCATAGCTTTCAGTGCCCTGAGTCGACTTTTGCATGTTCCAATGAGTTGATTGAGCTCTTCTTTCTTCCCCTTGTTAGAGCCGACAGTGACGCCAAGGTACCGATAGTGGTCAACCCAGTCAAGTGTTACACCATTAACTTGTAGTTCTTTATTTTCTCCCCCGCTTGTGATGAGAGTATGCTTCTGTCTTGTTTGTGGAGAGAGTGACACCGAGTTCAACACACTTCCTTCCAAGGAGTTCAATGGACTGTTTAATTTTTCTCAAGGTGGGAGCTTGTATTAGGACATCATCTGCATGATCCCACTTGTTGTGTTCCTTCCGGAAATTCAGTATTTGCAATGGCGTCCATAAGTGTGTTGAATAGTGTGGGGCTCAAGACTCCCCCTTGGGGGGTCCCGAGTTCCAGCCCATTGTGAAGACTGCTCCGGTCTGGAGAATGTCAACACAGCCCAACCAAAAGCAACACCGCTGATCTACCTCAATCAATCTACGTTCTACCGCCTTACTCTATGAATCTTTTTATCGCGACGTTCTCGTACCAAACACCACCCGCCGGTGTAACCATCTACATCAAATATATATATATCTAGTTACCATATTGTGCGTGTGTACTCACCTAGTTGTACTCACCTAGTTGTACTCACCTAGTTGTGCTTGCGGGGGTTGAGCTCTGGCTCTTTGGTCCCGCCTCTCAACTGTCAATCAACAGGTGTACAGGTTCCTGAGCCTATTGGGCTCTATCATATCTACACTTGAAACTGTGTATGGAGTCAGCTTCCACCACATCACTTCCTAATGCATTCCATTTGTCAACCACTCTGACACTAAAAAAGTTCTTTCTAATATCTCTGTGGCTCATTTGGGCACTCAGTTTCCACCTGTGTCCCCTTGTGCGTGTGCCCCTTGTGTTAAACAGCCTGTCTTTATCAACCCTGTCAATTCCCTTGAGGATCTTGAATGTGGTGATCATGTCCCCCCCTAACTCTTCTGTCTTCCAACATTTCAACAAGCTTTCACACAAAATAAATAAATGAGGGATTGAAATTGGCGTGTTAATTGTAAATGTTATGTATTTTGGTCAACAGATTTAGTCACGAGGAACTGAGCGCGGGTTCCTCCTTACATTCCGCCACGTGGTCATGCATCACAGTTTAGTCCACACCCAAGAGTGAAATATGTAATATAGTCACAATCATTTTAATGTGTTTAATAATTAATTATGCAACCTGTCCTCTTAAAAAGACTGTCGCTTTTGGCCGTTTGCCCGTATGGCCGAATATGGACGTAATTTGAATATGAAAAAAATGTGGGATTTTTTTTTTTCAACAACAGTAAGTTAAGGGTCCTCTGATAGGTTAGGTGGGCAGGAAATTATCATAAAGATTCAAAACGGTATGAAAAACGTTAGTGGAAAGAATCCTCTTCTAAGCTTGCCGAGTAAGCCGGACGACTCAAACAGAAAACGGAACAGTACGTCACTTGTGAGTCGATTTCATTTCAAATTACGTCCAAATTTGGCCATAGCGCCGCGCATACGAGCGAAAAGTGACGTTATTTTTAAGAGGACGGGTTGAATTATTAGCACAGTTTTAAAGTGCTCACTTCGCCCAGCACAAATATAATAGTTGAAATGATTGTTAAATAGTCCCAGCTCTACGAGGTCAGTGTCCTTGGATTATAATAAGTGCTATATACAATTTAATGAAGGTAATGTATTTCATGCATCAAGGACATTAATTAGTACAGTATTCATTATTCTTTGATACAATTAATTGTATCAAAGCAATGAAATGACCCTATCCCAGTCTGGGGTTAGCACAGGGATCAATTTTGTGTATCTGGTGTCTCGGGGCACGTGGGTCTGTACCCTGTGTGGCTGGGCACGTGGGTCTGTACCCTGTGTGGCTGGGCACGTGGGTCAGTACCCTGTGTGGCTGGGCACGTGGGTCAGTACCCTGAGTGGCTCTGGGCCCCCTGAGTGACTCTGGGCCCCCCTGAGTGGCTCTGGGCCCCCCTGAGTGGTTCTGGGCCCCCCTGAGTGGCTCTGGGCCCCCCTGAGTGGTTCTGGGCCCCCCTCAGTGCCTCTGGGCCCCCTTAGTGGCTCTGGGCCCCCCTGAGTGGCTCTGGGACCCCCTGAGTGGCTCTGGGCCCCCCTGAGTGGCTCTGGGCCCCCTTGAGTGGCTCTGGGCCCCCCCGAGTGGCTCTGGGCCCCCCTGAGTGGCTCTGGGCCCCCCTGAGTGGCTCTGGGCCCCCCCTGAGTGGCTCTGGGCCCCCCTGAGTGGCTCTGGGCCCCCCTGAGTGGCTCTGGGCCCCCCTGAGTGGCTCTGGGCCCCCCTGAGTGGCTCTGGGCCCCCCTGAGTGGCTCTGTGGCCCCCTGAGTGGCTCTGTGGCCCCCTGAGTGGCTCTGTGGCCCCCTGAGTGGCTCATGGGCCCCCCTAAGTGGCTCTGGGCCCCCTGAGTGCCTCTGGGCCCCCCTGAGTGGCTCTGGGCCCCCTGAGTGGCTCTGGGACCCCCTGAGTGGCTCTGGGCCCCCCTGAGTGGCTCTGGGCCCCCTTGAGTGGCTCTGGGCCCCCTTGAGTGGCTCTGGGCCCCCTTGAGTGGCTCTGGGCCCCCTTGAGTGGCTCTGGGCCCCCTTGAGTGGCTCTGGGCCCCCTTGAGTGGCTCTGGGCCCCCTGAGTGGCCCCCTGAGTGGCTCTGTGGCCCTCTGAGTGGCTCTGTGGCCCCCTGAGTGGCTCTGGGCACCCCCTGAGTGGCTCTGGGCCCTTCTGAGTGGCTCTAGGCCCCTCTGAGTGGCTCTAGGCCCCTCTTGAGTGGCTCTAGGCCCCCATGAGTGGCTCTAGGCCCCTCATGAGTGGCTCTGGGCCCCCCTGAGTGGCTCTGGGGCCCCCTGAGTGGCTCTGGGCCCTCCTGAGTGGCTCATGGGCCCCCCCTGAGTGACTCTGGGCCCCCCTGAGTGGCTCTGGGCCCCCCTGAGTGGCTCAGGGCCCCCTGAGTGGCTCTGTGGCCCCCTGAGTGGCTCTGTGGCCCCCTGAGTGGCTCTGTGGCCCCCTGAGTGGCTCATGGGCCCCCCTAAGTGGCTCTGGGCCCCCTGAGTGCCTCTGGGCCCCCCTGAGTGGCTCTGGGCCCCCTGAGTGGCTCTGGGACCCCCTGAGTGGCTCTGGGCCCCCCTGAGTGGCTCTGGGCCCCCTTGAGTGGCTCTGGGCCCCCTTGAGTGGCTCTGGGCCCCCTTGAGTGGCTCTGGGCCCCCTTGAGTGGCTCTGGGCCCCCTTGAGTGGCTCTAGGCCCCCTTGAGTGGCTCTGGGCCCCCTGAGTGGCCCCCTGAGTGGCTCTGTGGCCCTCTGAGTAGCTCTGTGGCCCCCTGAGTGGCTCTGGGCACCCCCTGAGTGGCTCTGGGCACCCCCTGAGTGGCTCTGGGCCCTTCTGAGTGGCTCTAGGCCCCTCTGAGTGGCTCTAGGCCCCTCTTGAGTGGCTCTAGGCCCCCATGAGTGGCTCTAGGCCCCTCATGAGTGGCTCTGGGCCCCCCTGAGTGGCTCTGGGGCCCCCTGAGTGGCTCTGGGCCCTCCTGAGTGGCTCATGGGCCCCCCCTGAGTGACTCTGGGCCCCCCCCTGAGTGGCTCTGGGCCCTCATGAGTGGCTCTGTGGCCCCCTGAGTGGCTCATGGGCCCCCCCTGAGTGACTCTGGGGCCCCCTGAGTGGTTCAGGCACCCCCTGAGTGGCTCTGGGCCCCCCTGAGTGGCTCTGGGGCCCCCTGAGTGGCTCTGGGGCCCCCTGAGTGGCTCTGGGCCCCCCTGAGTGGCTCTGGGGCCCCCTGAGTGGCTCTGGGCCTCCCTGAGTGGCTCTGGGGCCCCCTGAGTGGCTCTGTGGCCCCCTGAGTGGCTCGTGGTCCCTGCAGCTATAGTTACATCAGGCAGCTCGTTATTTATGTGAAGAGTAAAGGTTCTGTGTACAATTTCCCGCTGGGTGATTTCGCCCAACCTTAAATGGAAGAGGAAGCCAGGGAGGGAGTGTATATCAGCGGGGAGAGGACAATGGTGAGCATCATTGTTGCTTTACAGGCTTCTGTGGCATGACCTGGCCATCCTGCAGGCTGTGGCATGACCTGGCCATCCTGCAGGCTGTGGCATGGCCTGGCCATCCTGCAGGCTGTGGCATGACCTGGCCATCCTGCAGGCTGTGGCATGGCCTGGCCATCCTGCAGGCTGTGTCATGGCCTGGCCATCCTGCAGGCTGTGGCATGGCCTGGCCATCCTGCAGGCTGTGGCGTGGCCTGGCCATCCTGCAGGCTGTGGCATGGCCTGGCCATCCTGCAGGCTGTGGCATGACCTGGCCATCCTGCAGGCTGTGGCATGGCCTGGCCATCCTGCAGGCTGTGGCATGGCCTGGCCATCCTGCAGGCTGTGGCGTGGCCTGGCCATCCGGCAGGCTGTGGCGTGGCCTGACCATCCTGCAGGCTGTGGCGTGGCCTGGCCATCCTGCAGGCTGTGGCGTGGCCTGGCCATCCTGCAGGCTGTGGCGTGGCCTGGCCATCCTGCAGGCTGTGGCATGGCCTGGCCATCCTGCAGGCTGTGGCATGACCTGGCCATCCTGCAGGCTGTGGCATGGCCTGGCCATCCTGCAGGCTGTGGCATGGCCTGGCCATCCTGCAGGCTGTGGCATGGCCTGGCCATCCCGCAGGCTGTAAGCTAATCTCACCAAAGAATCTCCTATGTGTATGGACTTGGATTGATCGAGTACTTGGATGTTTTCTTCAGAAACCTGTACATCTTTCCTTGATAATGGTTTCCTTCTGTATTTATTAAGAAACTTTTGAGCTTCGAAACCCTGCGATGTCGGTCTCGAGCCGAGAATATTATTGTTCCGAACACCTCGTGGCGCATCTGAGGTTGTAGACGCATTTAATAAGTGCAAACGAAGCCTCCTTGGTTGATGCAAGACGTACGGAGTTCCCTAAGCAGGCACACAAATGGTTGAGGAGTCTTGGCACTGGATGGCACCGAGGTGTCCTCGTCACTCCGGCATGTTATAGTGGTGACAAACTTAGAGATCAGGAGAAAGGTCTCGAATTCAAGCCGAGTTGTTATGAAAATTCCAACTATAGGTGGTGTGTGTCGAGGACAACAAGCAGGTGCTCGGTGGTGAGGGCATCTAGGCCATCACAGGTCGAAAGGCGAAGATGTTATAGACCAGAAGGCGGACAATCCGCCTGCATTCATATCTCTCACTGTATTTCCCACTTCTTAACTTCCCTTCACCTATGCCTCTCCTTCCTCTTTACTAAAAGAAAAAAAACGTGTTGAAAGTTTTTGGCTAGACCACAAATGTGGGTACAAGGTGATGGGTGGAGGGGTACAAGGTGATGGGCGGAGGGGTACAAGGTGATGGGCGGTGGGGTACAAGGTGATGGGTGGAGGGGTACAAGGTGATGGGTGGTGGGGTACAAGGTGATGGGTGGAGGGGTACAAGGTGATGGGTGGAGGGGTACAAGGTGATGGGTGGAGGGGTACAAGGTGATGGGTGGTGGGGTACAAGGTGATGGGTGGAGGGGTACAAGGTGATGGGTGGTGGGGTACAAGGTGATGGGTGGTGGGGTACAAGGTGATGGGTGGAGGGGTACAAGGTGATGGGTGGAGGGGTACAAGGTGATGGGTGGAGGGGTACAAGGTGATGGGTGGTGGGGTACAAGGTGATGGGTGGTGGGGTACAAGGTGATGGGTGGAGGGGTACAAGGTGATGGGTGGAGGGGTACAAGGTGATGGGTGGAGGGGTACAAGGTGATGGGTGGAGGGGTACAAGGTGATGGGTGGAGGGGTACAAGGTGATGGGTGGAGGGGTACAAGGTGATGGGTGGAGGGGTACAAGGTGATGGGTGGTGGGGTACAAGGTGATGGGTGGTGGGGTACAAGGTGATGGGTGGTGGGGTACAAGGTGATGGGTGGTGGGGTACAAGGTGATGGGTGGAGGGGTACAAGGTGATGGGTGGAGGGGTACAAGGTGATGGGTGGAGGGGTACAAGGTGATGGGTGGAGGGGTACAAGATGATGGGTGGTGGGGTACAAGGTGATGGGTGGAGGGGTGGGGGGTACAAGGTGATGGGTGGAGGAGTACAAGGTGATGGGTGGGGGGGTACAAGGTGATGGGTGGAGGGGTACAAGGTGATGGGTGGGGGGGTGGGGGGTACAAGGTGATGGGTGGGGGGGTACAAGGTGATGGGTGGAGGGGTGGGGGGTACAAGGTGATGGGTGGGGGGGTACAAGGTGATGGGTGGAGGGGTACAAGGTGATGGGTGGTGGGGGGTACAAGGTGATGGGTGGAGGGGTGGGGGGTACAGGGTGATGGGTGGAGGGGTACAAGGTGATGGGTGGTGGGGGGTACAAGGTGATGGGTGGAGGGGTGGGGGGTACAGGGTGATGGGTGTAGGGGTGGGGGGTACAGGGTGATGGGTGGTGGGGTACAAGGTGATGGGTGGAGGGGTGGGGGGTACAGGGTGATGGGTGGGGGGTACAAGGTGATGGGTGGGGGGATACAAGGTGATGGGTGGTGGGGTACAAGGTGATGGGTGGTGGAGGGGTGTGAGGGGGTACAAAGTGGTGGGGGTGTGTGGGGGGTACAGGGTGATGGGTGGAGGGGGGTACAAGGTGATGGGTGGAGGGGTGGGGGGTTCAGGATGATGGGTGGTGGAGGGGGGGCGGAACCCCCGGAACGCAAACCCTCACCACTGAGACTTCAATACACTAAAACTGACTGGGAAGCGTTCAAAAGCAGTGCACAGGAAATCAGTGTCACAGATTTTAATGGAAAGGAAACATCATGCATAAACGCCGAGTTAAATATATAGATTAGCACCATAGAAAAATGCACGAAAGACCACATTCCCGTAGCTCACCATATAACGCTCCCACACCTCCCCCAGCCACTGAGGCGCTCAGGACACAACAAACCAGATATAACAACCTTCTACAACTCATAACACAACACGGGTGGACGGATGAGCACAAAAGACTACAAAGGGAACTACAAGATGAGCTGCAAGATCTGTGCAAAACAGAGTACACCAAACAATGGGATGACCTAATAAGCAAAATCCAAGTCGACTACAGAAACCCAGGGAAGTTCTGGAAAAAAAGTAAAAACCCTGATGGGAAGCTCTTCTGAGGAAACACCCTACATCATAGACGCCTCAGGAAATAAATTCTATGAGGAGAGAGAACAAGAACAGGAATTCAGGAAGTTCTGGGAAAAAATATTCAGGATAAACCCGGAAGAAAATTTAAACTTCTGCCCCCATTAATGAAAGGGAAATTACAACTCAAATCGATAACAGAGCTGCAACACTACTCCCGACGCAAACAATAGACCTTAACAACATCCGCAATGAATGCCACCTTATGAAACACACAACCATTGCAGCGGTGAAAAAAACAATTATGGGTTTCAAGAACAAGGCGCCGGGCAACATTAAGATAAATATGATGGTATTATCCAACCTTCCAGTGACTGCACTCCATCAATACACATGTATAATAAATGCAGCTCTTGCATCTGGACTATTCCCCACATACTTCAAGAATGCCACAATAAGATTAATCCCCAAGCCAGGTAAACCCCCAACCCAAACTGAAAACTACAGGCCAATTTCCCTCCTCGAAGTACCAGGCAAAATATTTGAAAAAAATACTTAGTCAGACTTGTGAAGTACATGGAAGAGGAAGGGAAGTATAACACCAGGCAGCATGGGTTTAGACACCACAGAGGGGCTCATACAGCTATAGCCCTGATCTACCAGCATATAGCCAACGCAGTGTCGAAAAAAGATCAGTTTAATATAGTGCTAAGAGACGTTTCAAAAGCCTTCGACAAAGTGTGGCACACAGGCCTAAAATATAAGATATCCAAACTAGGACTTCCGCAGAGATTTACTGCTACTCTCTGCAGCTTTATAGACAGCAGAACTGCTAGGCTTAATATCGGCAGCTACTTGGGTGACGTAATAGAACTGAAAAGTGGAGTACCACAAGGAAGCTGCCCCTCTCCCCTACTCTATTCAACATATATACAGCTGACCTACCCTAACCCCAACATGGAGAATACATCACATACACTGACGATGTCACCCAAATAATATGCCAACCGGGACCATCAAAGCCGCTACTAGCCGACAAGACCAAGGCAGCAATTGAACTCATAAACAACTTTGAGAAGCACTGGAAAATTACCACCAACAAACAAAAGTTTCAGATAATGTACATTGCAAAAACAAACCCCGACCCCATCATCCTTGACAATCATCCAATCCAATATGCGGAGGTAGGCAGAATACAGGGACTTATGATAAATAGAACAGGGATACAAATTCATGTAAGGGGACCGACTAAACAAAGCCAAAGCAGCCTTAGGAAAACTGAGGAGATTCAAAAGCCTCAGTACAAACATTCAGATCCACCTATATAAGGCTCTAGTTCGGCCGCATCTAGAGTATCCCCCAGTACCACTACACACCATAAAGAAAACTAACATGCAGAAACTGCAAGCAGTACAAAATAAGGCGCTAAGGAGAGCAGCAAAACACCGTCCGCCATATGATCAGACAATACAGGAGCTCCATGAACTCCTGAACATACAGCCACTGAACATCAGACTGCAGCACCAAGCCATCAGGGTGTGGAACACCATCGAAATGTTAGAGGACCCAATGTTAGAAAGATTACTCCAAGATTAGACGCCCAGCTTCCACAGCTGGTGGCCCAAGAGCCTCGATTCACTAGATGAAAACCCCGCCCCACAGTATATAATTCCCAGATGAAATACTGACCAGACATCTTTCTCCTAATAATTGGAAAATTTGAGTATGCATGTGTGTATGTATGTGTATGTGTGTATATGCAAATGTATATGGGCATATATAGAAATGTGTATGTATGAATAATTCAATAAATAATAATAAAATAAAGAGCCTTAAACAGAACAACATGTGTGGAAGCATCGGAGTGTGTATAAATGAATGCTACACAGTATTCATCAATAGACATCCATATATGGTGAAACACATGTGAAGAACCTCTCACACACTCACAACTCCCTGACAAGAGGAAGCCAGCTTAGCTTAGCTGCCAACACCCACACATCGTGTCAGCAAGGCGGACAGCCCGCCTGCTTTCATACCTCTCACTGTATTTCCCACTTCTAAACTTCCCTTCACCTATGCCTCTCCTTCTTAAACCCCCCCCCCCTCCTCAAAAAGAGAGAGGGGGCGGGGGTGGTACAGGGTGATGGGTAGTGAGGGAGGGGAGCGGGGGTACAGGGTGATGGGTGGTGGAGGGGGGCGGATATACATCCAGTTCAGGTTAACTTTCACATCAATTTCGACATTTTGAACACCAACTTTGTGCCGCGGCTCAATTTAACTCTTTTCGAGAAAAGTTTCTCAGCCTCACCCAGATAACACCCTAACAAGAAATAATAACACCAGACAATTCTACGAACGCGCGCACGGTTTGTGAAGTTAAATGCAACATTTTTCACCAATGCAGTGGAACATTGTTAATTATATGCGACTTCTCTGTTGTGTTTTATTATTTTCATGTAAAACTTTAAAAAAGATACTGGCTAGTCTGCAATTTCACTCTTATTACCATATTATTATTATTAGTAGTAGTAGAAGTAGTGAGATAATCCACTAAGTCAGTGAGGTGGGCGGAACCTACGACCTTGGCAATATATCCAAGTCGCATGCTCTACCACTAGACCACCACTGACTTGTGAAAGTCATACAACCGGATTTCTACTGAAATCACGGGATTCTTTCGCATTGATATATATAACGTTATATTAATGTGATTTGTGTGTGTGTGTGTGTGTGTGTGTGTGTGTGTGTGTGTGTGTGAAGCTGGGACGTAAGGTGAGAGTCACTCTGCCCCTCCACCAGAGTGCTTGAGGGTCACTCTGTCCCTCCACCCGAGTGCTTGAGGGTCGGACGTAAACACTTGGACTGGCTACAGTAGGAGCCTCCAGACTTCCTGTGATTTCAGATTAAATCCGGTTGCATGACTTTTATCAGTCAGTGGTGGTCTAGTGGTAGAGTATGCGATTGACAATACCGGGGTCGCAGGTTCGCGCCCACCTCACTACCCGATTGGTTTTCTCAGTGTTATATGTCATGTTAATGTGATTTCTGTGTGTTTCTATTAGTAGTAGTAATAATAGTAGTAGTAGTAATAATAATATTAGTTGTAATAATATTAGTAGTAGTAGTAATATTAGAAGCAATTATAATACTTATTATTAGAAATCTGTACTATGAATAACTTTTAGTTTTAGCGTTTATTTTGTAAATTTTTTTTCCCCAGACTGTTCATTATCTCGAAAGCGATTCATAGTATTGAATATAAATTTAAAACGTTCAATTCGAACAGAACAAAAGTGTGGCTGCTATTGAAAGGTTTTTTGATTTCATGCTGTGTTTATTTTCGTTAGATATAGCGAGGAAGGGTCCGTGTACAGTCTGAAGCAGTCGCCGCGTGCTGGTGGCCACACAGCTCAGGCTCCTCCAGGACTGGGCAACTTCGGCTAAAATCCAACTACTGTACTGATTTCATTTTTTTTTACCAGATGGGGTGCCTGGCGATGCCCGGGGTATCTCTCCCTCCTCACCAGATCTTTCCCTTCCCCTCCCCCTCCATCTCTCCCCCTCTCCCCCTCTCTCCCTCTCCCCCTCTCCCCCTCTCTCCCTCTCCCCCTCCCTCTCTCCCTCTCTCCCTCTCTCTCCCCCTCCCTCTCCCCCTCTCTCCCTCTCTCTCTCTCTCTCTCTCTCTCTCTCTCTCTCTCTCTCTCTCTCTCTCTCTTTCTCTCTCTTTCTCTCTCCCTCCCTCCCTCCTCTTTCACCTCCCTTCCCCACTGCCTCCTTCCTCTTCCTCTCTCAACCTCTTGCGTTACTGCTCTTCACTCTCTTCTTTTCTCCCCTGACTGGTTTTTCTCACTTTCCATCTCCATCTCTCTCTCTCTCTCTCTCTCTCTCTCTCTCTCTCTCTCTCTCTCTCTCTCTCTCTCTCTCTCTCTCTCAGAACCTGGAATATATTTACTGGAATTTACCTGAAGGTCACCACCTCTCTAGTAGCCTTGATGGGGGACAGGAAGGTGGCAGCTTGTCAAACGTCTCCCCCCCCCCCCTTTTTTTAACTTGATTTTTAATTGAAGTAATGTTGTAGATTTAGAGACGCCGACGATAGTAGGATTTAATGTGCCTTGGCAATTCGACTTTAGAAAACATAAATGGAATGGGATCCCTCAGTGTACAGACATGGTCGATAAGTCAAAAAGTATGACAAAGAAACTTAAATGTGGTGTCGTTGTCCCTCTCTACAGCCTCATCTAGGAGAATGGGAACAATGACGAGCGAAATTTGCAACCGACGAATGGCACACTGAAGCTTCATACGTGTGCTATAAAACGGGCAGTGAAGGTGTTCCTCAATATCTTCCCGAGTTGGGCACCGCAGACGGAAGAATCGACCAGCTGGAGCCGATGGAGATGCATGCGCAGCCAGGCAATAATGCCGGAATCCGGAGGCGAGTGAGGGCTGTGTCAAGAGTCCGGTGCGAGGCCAGGCCCACGAACATGGAGAGTACTCCTTCTGAAGGCTTGACATTGATGATATGCGGAAGGCGGGTGCCAACTCCGCCTCACAGCAGGCACGGCAGGCTGGCCGAAAGATCCAGAGGCACAGGTGTGATGTCTCGATGACGGTATGTTATCTGTGTTGTCGCATCCGCTACCACAATCCCGTTAATCCCAACATGGGACGTAACCCACTGTAGAGACAGACCGTCCTGGGAATCCATAGTACCCCTGCAGCTCAGTGCGGATTTAGGACATATTGAGACTGTGTACCGCGCGGCCGCTGAAGTAAGTAATTATCCAAAGAACGCACCAAACCAGGCGGACTATGAAAATACACGAGGTACGGGCCCGTAATTGAGTCCACGTATACAACAATGCCAGACAGGCGAGAAACATATGGAAGGAGATGCAGGGCAAGCAACATCGGAAACAGTTTTCCCATCAGGCTGAAGTGAGTGTGGGAGAGCTTCCATGTCTGGCAGAAGGTCAAAGGCAGAAAGCATGGAGCCACAGATGGAAGGCAGGTTATCTTTACAGGACCCATCAGTGTGAACCTCAAAATGCTTGCAGTATATAGAGGGTCGCAGGTCTTCTCAAATCGAGGGAGTCAGACACTTTGAATCATCCGTCCTGCTGTATGGCTTGGAGAAGGAATAATTGCTTGAAGTCATTCTATTCATGGCTTCGGTGGGTAGGCACTTTAATGAGTTTAATGCTCTATGGGTGAAAAAACTTGTTGTCTGTCCTACACTGTGGCTTGTTAAGCTTGAACGAAGCTGTTGCCCCTAGTTTGTGTTACATTTGACCTTTTATGGAAGTGGTCAGGATTAATATCCTCAAACTTGTTTTATCCAAAATGTCTTTTAAAGATCTAGATGACATGAGCACTGTCAAGTCTAGCGTGCAGTGTTGTCATGTCTGGCGTGCAGTGTTGTCATGTCTGGCGTGCAGTGTTGTCATGTCTGGCGTGCAGTGTTGTCATGTCTGGCGTGCAGTGTTGTCATGTCTGGCGTGCAGTGTTGTCATGTCTGGCGTGCAGTGTTGTCATGTCTGGCGTGCAGTGTTGTCATGTCTGGCGTGCAGTGTTAACACCGCACGTCAGACATGACGTCTCGTGGCACTCAATTCTTCCTGGTTAGAAGTAATTAACTTCGTTCTGAGATGATTTTTGTTGTTTTTTGTTGAACTTTTTTCCAAGTGGACATGTCCTCTTGAAGGTGACGTCTCCATTCTTGCTTCCCTCCCCCTCCCACCTTCCCTCTCCCTGCCCCCTCCCACCTTCCCTGCCCCTCCCACCTTCCCTCTCCCTGCCCCCTCCCACCTTCCCTGCCCCTCCCACCTTCCCTGCCCGCCCCCTCCCACCTTCCCTGACCTCCCCCTCCCCCCTTCCCTGACCTCCCCCCTCCCACCTTCCCCGCCCTCCCCCCTCCCTCCTTCCCCGCCCTCCCCCTCCCTCCTTCCCCGCCCTCCCCCTCCTACCTTCCCTGCCCTCCCTCTCCCACCTTCCCTGCCCTCCCTCTCCCACCTTCCCTGCCCTCCCTCTCCCACCTTCCCTGCCTGCCCTCTCCCACCTTCCCTGCCCTCCCTCTCCCACCTTCCCTCACCTCCCCTCCGCCCTCCCACCATAATCCCACAGAATCTGTAGTGTTGACGTCATTAAAGGGAGCATGGCGGTTCACCTCCCGTTGTACCAATGTTCACTGTTACCTTCAAAGTATTCATTATTGACAATGATGTACACATTATTGACAATAATAAGTATTCATTATTCATTATACACTACTGAGTTCGCCTTGACAACCTGCTTCCAAGTGGAGGAGTGTGCGAGGGGCGTGGTTGATTGAGGGGGCGTGGTTGATTGAGGGGGGGCGGGGTTGATAGGGGCGGGGTTGGTAGGGGCGGGGTTGGTAGGGGCGGGGTTGGTAGGGGCGTAGTTGATGGGGCCGTCGACACCACTTCCTTTGTACCGGTCAGGGCATTAAGTCGCATTCCTATGTTAGTTTCCTTAGACTGAAATGTGAAAGCGGCCATTCGTTGCCGAGACCGTTATATCCGGGAAAGGCAGCTTGTCTTCACTTACCAACTCCTAAGTGAAATTAAGCACGGAACGTGGCTCGAAGCTTCCTTAAGAGGTAGCGAGCACTGCATGTCGGGTCCCTGTAACACGACGTCATCAGTGTGACCACAACAGACCTCGGGTGTAAGGTCCAAGTCCACAAGGACTTTCTCCTCCTCAATGGTCCACAAGTAAATAAAATCTCAACCAGGACGGGAACCGGTCGGCGGGCGGACAGCACGCTGGACTTGTGATCCTGTGGTCCCGGGTTCGATCCCGGGCGCCGGCGAGAAACAATGGGCAGAGTTT
>NC_091174.1:17661662-17669162 GCF_040958095.1 Procambarus clarkii
TGGTCCCGGGTCCGATCCCGGGCGCCGGAGAGAAACACTGGGCACAGCTTCTTTCACCCTGATGCCCGTGTTACCAGGGGCATCAGGGTGAATATTGCAACAGGTGCATATTGAAAAATGATCTTTGCTATATTTTAGTGTCATTAAGACGGTGTTCTATATTATAATGAGTGGAAAGTAAAGAAATGACTACTGTACAGCACTAGGAAGGGATCAGGATAAGGATCTGGGATGGGACGGGGATAAGGAATGGTGCCCAATCACTTGAGCTGGATGGTAATAGCGACGATCTCGCTTTGTACAATTCGGAGTTCAATCCCCGACCGTCCAAGCGGTTGGGCACCATTCCTTCCCTTCGTCCCATTCCAGATCCTTATCCTGAACCCTTCCTAGTGCCATACAGTAATAATCTTTGCTTTTCACTCACCTTAGCACCTTGCACCGTCTTAGTGACACTAAAATATAGCAAAGACCACTTTCCATATGCACCTGTTGCAATATCAGTCCTGAGTGTTCGTAACAATATAGTCTTGACAGGTGAGATGGGGATACCTGAGTCTTATTCATCTTCATATTTTGTTACACGCTAATTTGGCTGCAATGTTTGTCTCATTATGATGGGTTATATTTTTGTGTGATGGTATATCCATTCAAAGGAGATTCGAAACCCTTTTCTCTGTGCACCTATTAGGTCATTTATAATTGGTAGTATGAGGTTCTTGGTGTCTATCTTCCAGGAGAAGTTTTCATTTGCTTGAAGAGCAGACTTTAAATCACAAAATGCTATTCTTCCTCCAGTTTTTTTTCACTTCATCATGAAAATGTTAAACTCTACGGACTGTGGGTGACATATTTCATAACCACAGACTTCGTGAAGGGACCATAGGGGCCGAACCCCGCCTTCAACGATGGTATGGGGGCCGACAGTGTCCCCCCTATGACACGCTCCATAAAATCACCTTTTATCCTGCCCAGTTTAGTGCGACTATCCCCAAGCGTCTGGTCCCCCAAGCCTTGAACAGTCAGAGGAATATATTCTCTCTCTCATAGACATACATATGTCGGTTTAGTACATATTAATTCTTAGATTAGTACATATTAATCATTTGCCACTCTGTCAGTCTTTGACTACCCCCAACCGCTTGGGCTGGCCGGTAGAGTGACGGTCTCGCTTCATGCAGGTCGGCGTTCAATCCCCGACCGTCCAAGTGGACGGGTACCTTTCCTTTCCCGCCATCAATCCCCCAATCATTATCCTGACCCCGTCCAAGTGCTATATAGTCATAATGGCTTGGCGCTTTGCTCTAATAATTCCCTTCCCCTTCGACTTCCCCCTGTCAGTGAAGACATTGACAGGGGAAGACATTGACAGGGGAAGACATTGACAGGGGAAGACATTGACAGGGGAAGACATTGACAGGGGAAGACATTGACAGGGGAAGACATTGACAGGGGAAGACATCGACAGGGGAAGACATCGACAGGGGAAGACATCGACAGGGGAAGACATCGTCAGGGGGAAGACATCGTCAGGGGGAAGACATCGTCAGGGGGAAGACATCGTCAGGGGGAAGACATCGTCAGGGGGAAGACATCGTCAGGGGGAAGACATCGTCAGGGGGAAGACATCGTCAGGGGGAAGACATCGTCAGGGGGAAGACATCGTCAGGGGGAAGACATCGTCAGGGGGAAGACATCGTCAGGGGGAAGACATCGTCAGGGGGAAGACATCGTCAGGGGGGAGACATCGTCAGGGGGGAGACATCGTCAGGGGGAAGACATCGTCAGGGGGAAGACATCGTCAGGGGGAAGACATCGTCAGGGGGAAGACATCGTCAGGGGGAAGACATCGTCAGGGGGAAGACATCGTCAGGGGGAAGACATCGTCAGGGGGAAGACATCGTCAGGGGGAAGACATCGTCAGGGGGAAGACATCGTCAGGGGGAAGACATCGTCAGGGGGAAGACATCGTCAGGGGGAAGACATCGTCAGGGGAAAGACATCGTCAGGGGAAAGACATCGTCAGGGGAAAGACATCGTCAGGGGGAAGACATCGTCAGGGGGAAGACATCGTCAGGGGGAAGACATCGTCAGGGGGAAGACATCGTCAGGGGGAAGACATCGTCAGGGGGAAGACATCGTCAGGGGGAAGACATCGTCAGGGGGAAGACATCGTCAGGGGGAAGACATCGTCAGGGGGGGGAAGTATCATTACGAATGTCTACAGACTAAATATCATCATGTTTATAATGCGTGATGAAACGTGCAGCTAAACTGTTTGATAAGTCTCGCTGACGATGAGTCACAATGACGTGGCTGATATGATGAACAGACCACACACCATAAGATGAGGAGACCACGACGTTTCGGTCCTTCTTGGACCATTATCAAGTCGTGCGATGAACTGATAATGGTCCGTGACGGACCGAAACGTCGTCGTTTCTTCCTTTCTGACGTAGGTCTGTCTCGCTGGGCCGGCACTCACGCCAGGCAAGCACCGTCTCCCTGTAACAACTGATAGGCAAGCACCGATAGGTAAGCCATCATGGTCAGATAGGTAGGCAGGGCACAGGGCGCCTCCTATTGCTCCCCGCGCTGACTATGTGCGCCTGGCATTCCCAGCTGGAACATCCACCAACGATAAACTTAAATGGTTCGAACAACTTTCTGCTAGGTTCTCCAAAACACTCCTCGATATAGTCCGACCTAGACCAACATCCCCTTACATCTTTGTGTCACGTAAGCAGGAAGATATCATCACTCAACTGGTTAAAGGTGAGATTGCTAATATTGTTTTCACCAGAGAAGACATCATCAATCGACCTAAAAAACCTAAGGAATATATTGTTACCAGTTTTCCCAAAGAGTATCCTCTTGATAGAGCTTATACCCTTGACGGGGTCTACAAGGCAAGACGGATACATAAGGATGGTCAACCTCTCAACAGGATCATCATTGTTTGGAATGGCAGTGACCCTCCCCCTGGACATTACACCTTTTTTGGACATTTCATCCCATCAAGTCCTATAAAACCTTGGGTATCCCCCCCTGTTGTTTGTTATAAGTGCCATGGTACTCATCATATCTCTAGGTACTGTCAACATGACCCTGTGTGTGGGCTCTGTGCTGAACAGCACCAAACAAGGGAGTGTCCTCACAGGGACCCCCCCTGCCCTTGAGGATGGGGAGGAAGCCTCTCCTCTGGTCCGGAAGTGTCCCAGGTGTATGCTTCAAGGTGTAGATGTTTGGCATCCTGACTGCCCTCGACGCCCCGCCCTCTCTACCATGAGCAGGACGCCAGAGACGTCTGGTCCAGCATCAGGAGGCACCCAGCTGGAAGCTCCTAATGTCACCTCTAGTAAGCAGTTTCCAACCCTCGATGGGCTAAGGCAAACAAGCAAAGATACAGAAGAAATTAACTGGTTAAAAAATAAAATTATGGAATTGGAAGTTAAAATACAAACATTAGTGATGAATCTGCCCGGTGATAGTGAAGTGAATCATGCTAGCGATAGTGATCAAGTAAATTCTCCCAGCACCAGTAGTGATGCGAGTGGTAATGTTGCAGCTGCTGAGGCTACTTCACCTGTCTCTACGGAACGTGAGTGTCAAATCCCCGTGGGGAATGGTGTTAGAGTAGTCATTGATCCCTCACTGGCACCCCAACTAGATCGTCAAGACACCCTTGATTTGGTTAAAGGTAAAGAGTTTAAAAGAATACCAACTTCTACTCAGGTTAGACGCCTCCTAGACAAAAGTACTCAGGACACACGGAACAAAATTACTTATGTTCTCCAAGTGTTTAACGAGCTTAAATGTTACCTTAATTCCCTTGACACTTAACCATGGCTCATCAAACAAAAACAATTAAGTTTCTTTCTTGGAATATTCGAAGTGTTTATCTTCGGATAAATGACGTAATCTTGTATGCTAAAATGAAAGACGTGGATGTGATCTGTTTACAGGAACCATATACGTCCACAACTATCAAGAAGGTCCCACCCAGGATACCTGGGTATACAGCATACAACAACAGTATTGGAACTGGTTTACTAACGTATATTAAGAGTGGATTAATCTGTAAACTAATTAAAAATCATAGGAGTGATAGTATACATTATCAAAAATTCAAATTGCAAACTGCAAATAGCCATTTCCTACTGTATAACATATATGGACGATGTAGTGTACTTAAAGCAGACCTGCTACCGAAACCTACAGGTAACACAGCTATGTTATGTATGGGTGACTTTAATGCTCGTCACACTGCTCTTGGTGACGTTCAGTGTAACAATAATGGAAGGGTCTTCTTGAAATACCTTAATGATCATAATATTACTGTGTATGATACTGATAAACAGACCCATTTATTGGGGGTAGACTGGATTATGTGATTGGATACAGCCTAGTAGATAGCAACGTCAACGTTAAGCTCATCCCAGAACTAGTAAGTGATCATTTTGCAATATATTGTGAATACAATGTGGCGGATATTAGGTCCAATCCTCATCCTAGAGTTAAAATTAACATTCCAGACAATCTTAAACAGCACTTTAAGGCTTATGTACATAAGTGGTACACTGGGTATACACCTGTATCAGTGGACCACTTGTACAATGATCTTGTCAGTATCATTACCAGTTATTATGATACCTGGGTTAAATCAAGGAAAAAAATGAACACTCGTTCTTCCTCATGGACAGAGGATCCTATTATTATTGCAGAGCTAAAGTGCTTCAGCTGCTGACTCTTATAAACGAGACAAAACAGCTGACAATTTACTTGCATTCCTTAATGCCAACAGAGATTTTCGCGAGCTTAAGGGTCAAGTTAAGAACACATATTGGGAACAATTCCTACAAGGTATCAATAGAACTACAACATTATCAGAAATGTGGAACAAAATTAAAAACATTACCAAACCTTCAGCCCCAGTTCAGCTTCATCATACTCCTGCAGAATATGCTGACATGCTCCTAGCTCAATGGTCTAGTGTCTCACAAATTTCTTCCTTACCCCCAGATATACAGCAGCATTTAAGACATACCAACATTAACAGAAACTTTAATATTGAAATAGCACGCTCCTCACCAGATTTAACAGATCAGTTTCCTATAACCCCCTTTGAATTAACATCAGCATTAGAGGAACCTAAACAGATTGCTCCTGGTGAAGATGGTATAACTTATAACATCTTGAGCTTACTGAATGATGTCCCTAGCCACCCTCTGCTTGACCTCTATCAAATGAGTCTCTCACAAGGTATCTTGCCAAAGAAATGGACACAAAGTCTCATAATACCAATTCCTAAACCTAACTCTCAAAAATTCAGACCCATTTCCCTTACATCTTGCATGTGTAAAGTCTTGGAGAGAATTGCTCTCAATCGTGTCATGTTTCAGGTCAAAGAAAAACTGGCCCCAAACCTATATGGGTTTATGCCCAAGTGTAGCACACAAACATGCTTTGCTGAATATTTTGTAAACTCCCAGGATGGGACACAGGCAGCCTTTATTGACCTAAAGTCAGCTTTCGATGTAGCGAATGGCGAAATAATATTAGAGCAACTTGCTGAATTTGGAATCAAAGGTAATCTTCTGAGTTGGATAAAGAGCTACCTATCCAACAGGCGTGCTAGTGTCCTATTTAAAGGAGTTAAAATACAAGAACAGATGCATTCGAACTAGGCACACCTCAAGGTGGTGTCCTAAGCCCTATGCTCTTCAATATACTTATGCACAAACTTATCCATGACATACCTGTACAACCTACGGAAACAGCTATATGTTATGCTGATGATATTTGTATTATGGCACACAGCAAACCAAGGCTACAAATGTTACTTGATGCATTCTCCAAGAAAGTAGTAGAATGTGGCCTCATAATCTCTGTTGATAAAACAAGGGTTCTTATTCCCCATTCTCTTCATGCTAACTATACTATTAATGGAGTGCCCGTGGAGACTTGTGAGTCTTATAAATATCTTGGAGTCGAGGTTAATGATATAAATCTCGTCAGCAACCTGCGTAAAAAACTTGTTGAGCGTCTTAAACCTCTCAGAACTCTTGTTGGCAAAGGATTTGGCATTAACATAAAATATGCTCGTAGTTTTTATATTGCCTTTATACGATCTGTTGTTGATTATTATGCCTTGCATCTTCTTAATTTTTCTCCTAAACAATTAAAAGGCCTAGATGTAGTACAGAATGATGCCATGCGCATCATCCTGGGTTGTCCTAGAACTGTCAGAATTGTTAACATGAGAAAGGAACTAAACTTACCTTCAATTTACGAAAGAATAGTTCTACTTAGTACTATGTTTTGCGTCAAAACTTTGAAAAATAATGGTCCCTCCAGCTCTATTCAAATTAAATTGAGATCCATTCTAAACAATTCTGACTGTTCCCTCAATCCGCCGCAAAAAGCTCCCTACAGTGTGTGGCTCAGTTGTTGTGCCTATAATCTTCAGAAACTGAATGTGTCTCTTAACCCTGATAAAACTGTTCACTATATTCCCCCTTGGAAAGATGTGGAGGTCTCTCTGCATTATACTCCCATCAGTGTAAAACAAATGTATAACACTGACATTTTGAGATGTATAACATTAGAAGCTATTGACAGTCATCTTCAAATTCTCAAACCGACTGAATCCTATGCCTTTACTGATGGCTCTGTGCAGTTAGGCACTGGTAGAACAGGTTGTGCATGTGCAGTGTATAAAGGGAATGAAATGATCATGACTAGTACACAGAGATTGAACAACTGGGCAAGCACGACACAGACCGAGCTATTGGGTATTTATCTAGCCACTGAATACCTTAAGCTCAATGGTGGTGGAGTTATTTTCTGTGACTCTAAAAGTGCTCTGCAGTCCTTAAATAACCCATCACAATGTATGTCGGAAGTAGCTTGTAATATTAAGTGGAATGTAATTTTTGCCAATGATAATAATTCTTGTATAAAATTTGTGTGGATCCCATCCCATGTTGGAGTTGAAAAACATGACTTTGTAGATCAATTGGCCAATGAGGCTTGCAGGAAAGAAAACATTGATTATGACTTTGGACTATCTAATGCAGTTATTAGAAACATACAAATTAAAGAAATTAATTCAGATTTAGAAGAACTAAGAAATGCACAGAGACCTGAAAGCTGCAGTATTAAAAGTTATGACAAGTTCTGTAATAATAGGTATTTGTATGGTCAGCACAGTAATCGGACCAGGCAATGTGATGTAGTAATTGCGCGAATTCGCCTTGGCTATAGACACATCTGGCAGGTTAGTGAGGCAGCCACTACCAGAATATTCAGATTGTAAACTCTGTGATAAACCTTTAATGCATTCACTAGAACACTATATTGATGAATGTGAAACCGTAAAGGACTTTAGACCTCCTGGCCTATTGTACCACCAACTGTGTAACTATTTTATTGACTCAGGTGTTCTGGACGACATCTAACAATTTACCCAAAATTTGCTTGTCCATTTTAAAGAATGAA
>NC_091174.1:17674162-17761556 GCF_040958095.1 Procambarus clarkii
AAGGTCGTCCTACCCCGCTGATAGCTCGAATATTTCTTATTAGCCTTCAAGTGTGATTCTCACTGCCATTTACACCCACACTTTTTAAAATAATTTTTTTTAAGATCTGGAGATACCTGGTGTATACCTGGAGAGGGTCTCGAGAGTTCTTCTACTCCCCGAGCCCAGCCTCGACCAGCCAAAGAGTAAACAATAATTCTAAGTTTGTTGTTTCTTAAATCAGATCAATCAGCCGTAAGTTTTCAAGTTTCTCAACACTTCACAATGCCCTGTCTTATAACTGTGTTACTCGGGCTAAAAGCACAATAATAGAAAAGAAAATTAAAAATATTCATGTATTAATCCCTTGTGAGTAATACATAAACATTACACAACTCGGAAAATCTCATCATAATCCCTCTCTGCACACACTTACAGTTCCAATTTAATGCACTGTTACTGAAGTTGAATTTTTCAGTATTCACCTCCTCGCTGATATGAGACGACCTGTATGAACGCTGCCTACACTTCAATTAGGTGTTGATCCGAGTAACGTGTATTTGTCATCTTATGTTTCTTATCAGTTCATATCTGATTTAGGGTGTTTTCTAATTGGTTGTACTATTTGCTGATTTAAGGCAAATTTGTCACGCAAGCCAAAGATCTCATTTGAATATGATTTAAATTTGACTGTATTCTGGGATTCTTTCCGAAGTAACGGTATTTGGCACATTTCCGTATTTAAAGTGACACAGATTGAACTCAGTGAGCAAAATGGCGTTTAGAGTTAGGTTTATGAGGTCTTCTAAGCCGAATTCGATTATCATCATTGATCTTTAAGCCTCCTGGTGGAAGAGCTCGCTTAAACAGAATAATAACAATATTTGAATTCCGATTCTGAATATCACAATTTCCACCATATAACTTGTGCCATTAAGCTCCTCATTTCAATGAGTGTGGCTTTGATTTAGGGGCTGACGCCATCCTGGATATGAAAATGCCTTAACATCCAAGACATAGAACCATCCCAAACTTATACAAAGCCACTTCAACACAAAACTGATGAAGAATGAACAGGCAGACTAAAATAATAAAGGGCAGGAACACAGAAGACAGAAAGAAATTACATGAAGTACTAAACTAAACATTTCATGAAGTATTTGTAAAGAAAGCCAAATCTCACAGCAGTACTGATTGACTTAGAACTAATAAACCACGACCTCACAAATTAGCTGGCAAGACCAGCTAGATAATGCAAACTTAAATAAAAATAAAATAAAAAAATAAAAATAAAATGCTAAAAAAAATCTGCCTAAACAAAACACAGTAGCACTAGAAATATGCACTAAGAATAAATTAAAAAAAAAAATATCAAATTGGAACGACAACGGCGTTCTCTCCGCCGAAAAGAAAACAAACCGCATTACTACTGGAACGACTCACTCTATCCGAAGAACGACAAGGAAGGCTATGTATAGAAATAGAGACGATCGAGCTAAAGCTGCAGGAATCATATGAAGTCCAGGAGAGGCAAAGAGTGCAAAAGCCCATCAGTGGAACTGAGAGGAACCCAATTGTTCTTTTCTGCAAAATCTAGAACAACAACTACATTCAACACTGGGTCCTTGCATGAAGGAAATGGAACTCTCAGAAATGACAGCAAGAAATTAGTGAAATACTGAAGACTAATAATCCAAAAGATTTGTTTAGGAATGTGATACAAACATCTAATCATACATTAAATGTCAAACTATCCCCACTGGACATTCAAGTAGCCGTAGACAATATGCCAATACACTCTGCACCAGACTCGTGGAATTCTATATTCATCAAGAAGTGCCTACCACCACTATCACACCCTTTTAAAAGCACCGAATCACCTTCTGTGGTTGAGTGTTCAATAAACCCCTGAACTGTATGTTTAACATTTCTCTAACCCTGTCCATGGAGGACAGAAGAAAATGTATATATGCTGGTTAGCATTGTAAATGTGTGGCTACGTCTGTGGTAGAAAATAATAAAAAAAAAAAAAAAAAAAAAACCACTATCACAGTCCCTAACATAATTTGACGACGGAGTGTAGACACTGGTGTTATTCCGACACTATAAAAACAGTAGCTATTCCACCATTCCATAAAGGGGAGGAAATGAAGCAAAGGCAAATAATTATAGACCGATAGCACTTACGTCACACATCATAACAATCTTTGAACGTGTGTTACGAATTAAGATCGCAAAACACATGGAATCACATATGTCAAAATGAGTTCAGTCAACAAAACCCTAGCAAACATGGACTTAGAGCATGACACTCTTGCCTATCACAATTTCTAGACCATAATGAAATGTCCTTAGATGCCATGGAACACAAGCAAAACACTGATGTAATATACACAGATTTCGCAAAAGCCTTCGACAAATATAACCATGGTGTTATTACACAAACGTAATTTACAGGCAAAGTAGCAAGATGAATCTCTAGTTTCCTAACGAACAGAATCAAAAGAATATTACTCGACAAAGTCAAATCCGGATTATCCACTGTGAAAAAGTTCAGTCCACCAGGTACTGTGCTGGCTCCGGTACTTCCCTCTTTTTTTTTTTCTTTTTTTTTTTTGAGATATATACAAGAGTTGTTACATTCTTGTACAGCCACTAGTACGCGTAGCGTTTCGGGCAAGTCCCTGGAATACGATCCCCGCCGCGAAGAATCGTTTTTTCATCCAAGTACACATTTTACTGTTGCTTTAAACAGAGGCTACAGTTAAGGAATTGCGCCCAGTAAATCCTGCCCGGCCAGGATACGAACCCATGACATAGCGCTCGCGGAACGCCAGGCGAGTGTCTTACCACTACACCACGGAGACTGTGACTTTCGGAGACGGAGACTTTCTCATATCATAGACAAGGGCACAAACCATAGTACTGTATCATCCTTTTGCAAATGGCATTACGATTTTTATGACAGTAGACGACATAGAGGACACAGCAAACCTCCAAACTGATGTAAATATGACCCTTCAATGGGCCACAGAAAATAATATAGTATTTAATCAAGATAAGTTCCAACTCTTGCGTTATGGAAAAAATATAAAAAATCGGCAACCAAGTACAAAACGCAGTCAAATCATACCATAGTCTCAAGGCTAGGAACACCAATGCTGATGGGGTAGCCAATAAAGCGCAAGAGATAAAAGAGAGTTAGTGAGGCAGATCCTGACATAATTGCAATAGTGGAAATAAAATAAATGACTTCTTCTCGGATGCAATCTTTCCCTGGGGGGATACCAAGTGATAAGAAAAGACACAGAGACACGGAGGGGGAAGTGGCACTTTTAATAAAGTGGAAATGGAAGGGGAAGGAAAGGAAACTATCAGGAGAAAGCACCAAGTCAATACGACTATATAGCGCTTGGAAGGGATCAGGATAAGGATTTGGGATGGGACGGGGGGGGGGGGGAAGGAATGGTGTCCAACCACTTGGACGGTCGGGGATTGAACGCTGACCTGTATGAAGCCAGACCGTCGCTCTACCGCCCAGCCCAAGTGGTTGGGCAGTGGAAATGAAGTTTAAAGACCTGAAAAATCGGGGTACTAATGAAAGCACAAGCTCCATACACTGGACTCTGACACCACAAGCTCCATACACTGGACTCTGACAGCACAAGCTCCATACACTGGACTCTGACAGCACAAGCTCCATACACTGGACTCTGACACCACAAGCTCCATACACTGGACTCTGACAGCACAAGCTCCATACACTGGACTCTGACAGCACAAGCTCCATACACTGGACTCTGACAGCACAAGCTCCATACACTGGACTCTGACAGCACAAGCTCCATACACTGGACTCTGACAGCACAAGCTCCATACACTGGACTCTGACAGCACAAGCTCCATACACTGGACTCTGACAGCACAAGCTCCATACACTGGACTCTGACAGCACAAGCTCCATACACTGGACTCTGACAGCACAAGCTCCATACACTGGACTCTGACAGCACAAGCTCCATACACTGGACTCTGACAGCACAAGCTCCATACACTGGACTCTGACAGCACAAGCTCCATACACTGGACTCTGACAGCACAAGCTCCATACACTGGACTCTGACAGCACAAGCTCCATACACTGGACTCTGACAGCACAAGCTCCATACACTGGACTCTGACAGCACAAGCTCCATACACTGGACTCTGACAGCAGATGGGAAGAAAATTGTGATCTTGATAATCTACCTTCCCTCACCAAACAGTAGAAGGCCCAGGCAAGAGTATGATGACAACAAGGCGCATGGGAAATAGGCTTACAGGTTCCAAAAGACAAGAGGAAATGCCCGACAGACCACTGGAACATTATTTAACGCAGTGCACATAGCCCTAAGCCAGTCATAGGCTTAGGGCTCACGCAGCAATATACCTGTAAAAAACTAAAAAAAAGCATGTATAGATGAACTGCAGAGGGTTGCAACAATAGCTTACAGAATGAGAGCGAAACTGTTGGTCACGGAGGACCAAAATCATGGAGAGATCTACTGGGAATCACTATTGTGGGGAGGAAACGTGGTGAGCAAATTTAGTAGACTTTATAAAGAGGAATTTCCTAACACAACATGTGAAGAAAGGTACAAGGGAAAGACGAGGGGCTACAATGAGCCTATTAATCTTGATTTTCACCCAGAACGTCGAGAATTAGGAACATATAATTCCTCGGAACAACCGTGGAGATCTTTAAAAGAAAACTAGATAATTTTCTCCAAGGAGTGCCGGACCAACCGGCCTGTGGTGGATATGTGGGCCTGCGGGCCACTCCACGCAACAGTCTAGTGGATAGTGGACCAAGCTTGACAAGTCAAGCCTGGCCCGAGGCCGGGCTTGGGGAGTAGAAGAACTCCCAGAACCCCATCAAGCAGGTATCAACCAGGTATTTCTAGGAGCCAGTGACCATTGTGTCCTAGTCTTTGACTACATGATGAAACAAACTTGTGACCTAAGGACAAGAGGTCTGGGAAAGGAGAGTTGACTACAGGAAAGGGGACTACAGGAGGATAAGGGACTATCTAGGAGAAGTGCAGTGGTAGGAAAATATTGAGGAAAAACAGTGCCAGATATGATGAGCCTAGTCATATGGAAATGCAAGGAGTCCGAAGAGAGATTTATACCAACAGTAAAAGAAAAAAGTAGGGGGGGAATATAATAATCCATAGTTTAATAGACAGCGTCAGGACGCAAAAATTAGAAGCCGGAAGGAGCGGAGGAAGTACAGAAGACAAAGGACAGAGGACAACAGGAATAGATGCAACGGAGCTAGGAACGATTACATTAACATACGAAGAGTATCGGAAAGACATTATGAAAACGATATTGCGATTAAAGCAAAAAAAACTACCTAAATTACTACATAGCCATATAAGAAGGAAAATGTCAGTAAACGACAAAGTGACAAGACTATGGAAACCAGAAGGGGCATATACTGAAAGTGACAAGGAAATCTGCGAGGCACTGTAAACCAGTTTCCACATAGTGTTCACAACCACGCCTGAGTGGCTCCCATTGTTAGAAGAGATTACCCTAGATGAAAGACTATCAGATAAAGAAGTGACAGAAGAGGTGCTCATGAAACAGTTGACAACACTGGATGCAACTAAAGCAGTTGGACTAGACAAAGTATCACCGTGGATACTAAAAGAGGCAGCACAGGCCCTCAGCGTGCCTCTGACAAGGATCTTTAATGAGTCACTTATGTCGGGAGAATTGCCCAGTTGCTGGAAGAAGGCAAATGTCATACCAATTTTCAACAAAGGGGAAAGGAAGGAGGCACTTAACTACAGACCCGTATCACTGACAAGCATCCGTTGCAAAACATTTTTAAGAATAATTAGACTAACACTTGTTGCACACCTAGAGAGCATTGGGTTTGTAAACAAACATCAACATGGGTTCTGAAAAGGAAAATCATGCCTAACAAACCTTTTGGAATTCCATGAGAAAATAACAGGGATAAGGCAGGACAGAGAAGATTGGGCAGACTGCATATTTCTGGACTGCAAAAAAAAGCCTTTGATACAATAACGCACATAAGACTGATGTTCAAACCTGAGAGGCAGGCGGGAGTAAGCGGAAAGGCCCAAGCATGGGTAAGGAAATACCTAACAGTAAGGAGCCAGAGAGTAACGATAAGGGGCGAGAAGTCTGACTGACGAACAGTAACGAGTGGAGTACCTCAAGGAACGGTGCTGGGACCAGTTCTGTTTCTAATATACATAAATGACATTTATATAGGAGTAGAGTCCTATATGTCGATGTTCGTGATTGACGCAACATTAATGAAAAGAGTTGTGACAGATGAGGTTTGTAGGATCCTCCAAGAGGACTTGAACAGGTTGCAGAGATGGTCAGAGAAATGGCTACTGGAGTTCAACACGAGCAAATGTAAAGTTATGGAAATGAAATTAAGTGACAGGAGACCAAAAGAACAGTACACAAGGAAGGGGGAAACTACCTACCCATGGCGATTCGAGAGTGAGACCTGGGAGTGGAGGTAACACCCAATCTAACTCCTGAAGCACATATAAATAGGATAACGACAGCAGCGTACTCTACACTGGTCAAAGTTAGAACATCATTCAGAAACTTGAGTAAGGAGGCTTTTAGGGCGCTTTACACTGCCTACGTGAGACCCGTCTTAGAGTATGCCGCGCCATCATGGAGCCCCCACCTGAAGAAACACATAAGAAAACTAGAAAAGGTTCAGATGTTTGCGACGAGGCTTGTCCCAGAGTTACGAGGGATGGGGTATGAAAAGCGCCTGAAGGAACTGAGCCTTATGACACTAGAAAAAAGAAGGGAGCTGGGGAATATGATAGGAACATATAAAATTCTCTGGGGGGTGTTGACAAAGTGGAAATAGACGAAATGTTCACACGGAATAGTAACAGAACGAGGGGCCATGAGTGGAAGCTGGAAACTCAGATGAGTCTCAGGAAGTTTTCGTTTAGCGTGAGAGCAGTGGAAAAATGGAATGCACTTAAGGATCAGGTTGTGGAAGACAAATTCAATACATAATTTTAAAACTAGACATGATAGGGAAATGGGACAGGAGTCTTTGCTGTATACAACCGCTGGGTAGAGGCGGGACCTAAGAGTCAATGCTCGATTCTGCAGACACAAATAGGTGAGTACACACACACACACACACACACACACACACACACACACACACACACACACACACGGAGGAAGTAGACGTCAAATCGAAAGAGAGAGACTTCAAGTAATATAATACAATTCATTAAGATTTAGACATTATGCAAGATAACCGAAAGACATGAAGGCGGAATCCAAGAGCTGAAGCTCCCTCCTGCAACAAAATATAAACAAGTACACATTTACCCACACATGCACATACTGACCCCTGAGATTATACGAAAAAAATTGAGAAACCGCAAAAGGAAGCAATGTCTCACTTTCTATTAATATAAAACATCGCTATAGAATATATTTTCTAACATGTTGCAGAAATGTATTCACGATTCATATACATGCTGGTGCATGCTGCAATACTTCCTTCATACAGAGGAAACACACAGAGGAAACATTCAGAGGAAACATTCAGAGGAAACACAGAGAAAACACAGAGGAAACACACAGAGGAAACACACAGAGGAAACACACAGAGGAAACACAGAGGAAACACACAGAGGAAACACACACAGGAAACACACACAGGAAACACACAGAGGAAACACACAGAGGAAACACACAGAGGAAACACAGAAGAAACACAGAGGAAACACACAGAGGAAACACACAGAGGAAACACACAGAAGAAACACACAGAGGAAACACACACAGGAAACACACAGAGGAAACACACAGAGGAAACACACAGAGGAAACATACAGAGGAAACACACACAGGAAACACACAGAGGAAACACACAGAGGAAACACACAGAAGAAACACACACAGGAAACACACAGAGGAAACACACAGAGGAAACACACACAGGAAACACACAGAGGAAACACACAGAGGAAACACACAGAAGAAACACACACAGGAAACACACAGAGGAAACATACAGAGGAAACACACAGAGGAAACACACAGAGGAAACACACAGAAGAAACACACACAGGAAACACACAGAGGAAACACACACAGGAAACACACAGAGGAAACACACAGAGGAAACACACAGAGGAAACATACAGAGGAAACACACACAGGAAACACAGAGGAAACACACAGAGGAAACACAGAGGAAACACACAGAGGAAACATACAGAGGAAACATACAGAGGAAACAGAGGAAACACACAGAGGAAACACAGAGGAAACACACAGAGGAAACACAGAGGAAACAGAGAGGAAACACACAGAGGAAACACACACAGGAAACATACAGAGGAAACACACAGAGGAAACATACAGAGGAAACACACAGAGGAAACATACAGAGGAAACACACAGAGGAAACATGCAGAGGAAACACAGAGGAAACACACAGAGGAAACACACAGAGGAAACATACAGAGGAAACACACAGAGGAAACACAGAGGAAACACACACAGGAAACATACAGAGGAAACACACACAGGAAACACACAGGAAACATACAGAGGAAACACAGAGGAAACACACAGAGGAAACACACAGAGGAAACACACAGAGGAAACACAGAGGAAACACACAGAGGAAACACACAGAGGAAACACACAGAGGAAACACACAGAAGAAACATTCAGAGGAAACACACACAGAAAACACACAGAGGAAACACACAGGGGAAACACACAGAGGAAACACACAGACGAAACACACACAGGAAACACACAGAGGAAACACACACAGGAAACACACACAGGAAACACACACAGGATACACACACAGGAAACACACACAGGAAACACACACAGGAAACACACACAGGAAACACACACAGGAAACACACACAGGAAACACACACAGGAAACACACACAGGAAACACACACAGGAAACACACAGAGGAAACACACAGAAGAAACACACAGAGGAAACACACAGAGGAAACACACAGAGGAAACATACAGAGGAAACACAGAGGAAACATAGAGGAAACACACAGAGGAAACATACAGAGGAAACACAGAGGAAACACACAGAGGAAACACACAGAGGAAACACACAGAGGAAACACACAGAGGAAACACACAGAGGAAACACACAGAGGAAACACACACAGGAAACACACACAGGAAACACACACAGGAAACATACAGAGGAAACACACACAGGAAACACACACAGGAAACACACACAGGAAACAGAGGAAACACACAGAGGAAACACACAGAGGAAACACACAGAGGAAACACACAGAGGAAACACTGAGGAAACACACAGAGGAAACACACAGAGGAAACACAGAGGAAACATACAGAGGAAACACACACAGGAAACATACAGAGGAAACATACAGAGGAAACACACAGAGGAAACACACAGAGGAAACATACAGAGGAAACACACAGATGAAACAGAGGAAACACACAGAAGAAACACACAGAAGAAACACACACAGGAAACATACAGAGGAAACATACAGAGGAAACACACAGATGAAACATACAGAGGAAACACACAGATGAAACACACAGATGAAACATACAGAGGAAACACACAGAAGAAACACACAGAAGAAACACACACAGGAAACATACAGAGGAAACATACAGAGGAAACACACAGATGAAACATACAGAGGAAACACACACAGGAAACACACAGAAGAAACACACACAGGAAACATACAGAGGAAACATACAGAGGAAACACACAGATGAAACATACAGAGGAAACACACACAGGAAACACACAGAAGAAACACACACAGGAAACATACAGAGGAAACATACAGAGGAAACACACAGATGAAACATACAGAGGAAACACACAGATGAAACACACAGATGAAACATACAGAGGAAACACACAGAAGAAACACACAGGAAACATACAGAGGAAACACACAGAGGAAACACACACAGGAAACACACACAGGAAACATACAGAGGAAACACACAGAGGAAACACACACAGGAAACACACAGAAGAAACACAGAGGAAACATACAGAGGAAACACACAGAGGAAACACACAGAGGAAACACAGAGGAAACATACAGAGGAAACACACACAGGAAACACACACAGGAAACATACAGAAGAAACATACAGAGGAAACACACAGAGGAAACATACAGAGGAAACACACACAGGAAACATACAGAGGAAACATACAGAGGAAACACACAGAGGAAACACACAGAGGAAACACACAGAGGAAACACACAGAGGAAACATACAGAGGAAACACACACAGGAAACACACACAGGAAACACACACAGGAAACACACACAGGAAACATACAGAGGAAACATACAGAGGAAACACACACAGGAAACATACAGAGGAAACATACAGAGGAAACACACAGGAAACACACACAGGAAACATACAGATGAAACACACACAGGAAACACACACAGGAAACATAGAGGAAACACACACAGGAAACATACAGAGGAAACACACAGAGGAAACATACACAGGAAACACACAGAGGAAACACAGAGGAAACATACAGAGGAAACATACAGAGGAAACACACAGAAGAAACACACAGAAGAAACACACAGAAGAAACACACAGAAGAAACACACAGAAGAAACACACACAGGAAACATACAGAGGAAACACACAGAGGAAACATACAGAGGAAACACACAGAGGAAACACACAGAGGAAACACACAGAAGAAACACACAGAAGAAACACACACAGGAAACACACACAGGAAACATACAGAGGAAACATACAGAGGAAACATACAGAGGAAACATACATAAGAGCTTCGTTTAACATTGAGATGACCAGGCGAGTCTGGCCGCTCCCATTACTCTCCTCTCTAATAGAACGGATTAAAGTTAAAACTTGCTGCCACAATTTAACAGGAGATATGGAGTTCCTGTACCCGGGCTACAGTCAGTGGTTGGGGGTACAGTGCTCCTGTAACCGGGGTACAGTCGGTGGTTGGGGGTACAGTGCTTTTGTAACCGGGCTACAGTCGGTGGTTGGGGGTACAGTGTCCTGTAACCGGGCTACAGTCGGTGGTTGGGGGTACAGTGCTTTTGTAACCGGGCTACAGTCGGTAGTTGGGGGTACAGTGCTCCTGTAACCGGGCTACAGTCGGTGGTTGGGGGGTACAGTGCTCCTGTAACCGGGGTACAGTGCTCCTGTAACCGGGCTACAGTCGGTGGTTGGGGGGTAGTGCTCCTGTAACCGGGGTACAGTGCTCCTGTAACCGGGGTACAGTGCTCCTGTAACCGGGGTACAGTGCTCCTGTAACCGGGCTACAGTCGGTGGTTGGGGGGTACAGTGCCCCTGTAACCGGGCTACAGTCGGTGGTTGGGGGGGTACAGTGCTCCTGTAACCGGACTACAGTCGGTGGTTGGGGGGGTACAGTGCTCCTGTAACCGGGCTACAGTCGGTGGTTGGGGGGGTACAGTGCTCCTGTAACCGGGCTACAGTCGGTGGTTGGGGGGGTACAGTGCTCCTGTAACCGGACTACAGTCGGTGGTTGGGGGTACAGTGCTCCTGTAACCGGGCTACAGTCGGTGGTTGGGGGTACAGTGCTCCTGTAACCGGGCTACAGTCGGTGGTTGGGGGTACAGTGCTCCTGTAACCGGGGTTACAGTCGGTGGTTGGGGGTACAGTGCTCCTGTAACCGGGCTACAGTCGGTGGTTGGGGGTACAGTGCTCCTGTAACCGGGGTTACAGTCGGTGGTTGGGGGTACAGTGCTCCTGTAACCGGGCTACAGTCGGTGGTTGGGGGTACAGTGCTAATGTAACCGGGGTTACAGCCGGTGGTTGGGGGGTACAGTGCCCCTGTAACCGGGCTACAGTCGGTGGTTGGGGGTACAGTGCTCCTGTAACCGGGCTACAGCCGGTGGTTGGGGGTACAGTGCTCCTTCAGGCACTCGGGCAAAGTGGCCTTCACTATGGTCAAAATATATGAACAGGAATCTGTACACTAGTAGATTGACGGTGGAGAGGCGGGACCAAAGAGCCAAAGCTCAACCCCAGCAAGCACAACTAGGTGTGTACACTACACGAGACCAGGCATAATGCATCTAGTCTTATTATCGAACCATTAACATTTTAAAATGTTAAAAGCAAAAAGTTAGAAATTTCTAGCAAGGCTGGACCCAGAACTGTGTGTGCTGGGCAAATTACAAAATCCAGAGAGGATCTCAAACTCACGGCGTAAGAAAAGACAAACAAAAAATGGGTGACATGATCGAGACATACAAGATTCTTTGAGGTAGCAGAGTAACAGTAGAGCAAAATATATGAAGTACATGTGCACCAAGAGTGTGAAGAAGCACTTCTCGCACATGTGGGCTGGATTTCGTTATCATAAATTCTTAGTGGGCCAGCCAGAGGCTTAGGGCCCGCGTGGGAATATCCCTGAAAAAAAAATAATAATATTCCTTCAGCGCTCGGTACAACTAGTAGAAACCCTCCAAACATTCACCAAACATTCACCACACATGCACCCATTCAACCTCCAAACACGGTTTCTGTTTATGAAAATGACTGCGGTCGACACAATTGGTGAGTGACCGCTCCACAGATTCCTTGTACATATACTGTGTCGCAAAAACCGACAGACCAATATACATGCTAATTCCTGAAGCATCACCACGGCTGAGGCGTTAGCCTGGTCGTCACCGCCACTACATCGCTGTAGTGGAACGTGGCGATGCAGTGGAACGTGGCGATGCAGGTGGAACGTGGCGAGCCAGGTGGAGCGTGGCGAGCCAGGTGGAACGTGGCGATGCCGTGGAACGTGGCGATGTAGTGGAACGTGGCGATGCAGTGGAACGCGGCGATGCCGTGGAACGTGGTGATGTAGTGGAACGTGGCGATGCAGGTGGAACGGGGCGATGCAGTGGAACGTGGCGATGCAGATGGAACGTGGCGATGCAGGTGGAACGTGGCGAGCCAGGTGGAACGTGGCGAGCCAGGTGGAACGTGGCGAGCCAGGTGGAACGTGGCGAGCCAGGTGGAACGTGGCGAGCCAGGTGGAACGTGGCGAGCCAGGTGGAACGTGGCGAGCCAGGTGGAACGTGGCGAGCCAGGTGGAACGTGGCGAGCCAGGTGGAACGTGGCGATGCAGTGGAACGAGGAAATGTAGTGGAACGTGGAGATGCAGTGGAACGTGGCGATGCAGTAGAACGTGGCGAGCCAGGTGGAACGTGGCGAGCCAGGTGGAACGTGGCGAGCCAGGTGGAACGTGGCAATGTAGTGGAACGTGACAATGCAGTGGAACGTGGCAATGCAGTGGAACGTGGCAATGCAGTGGAACGTGGCGATTCTGGGGATCGTTGGCAAGTCGGGTCGGGCGTACATATAATGAGTTGCACTTGCTGTGGGTGTACTGGACCACGGACACTTGCTGTGGGTGTACTGGTCTACGGACACTTGCTGTGGGTGTACTGGTCTACGGACACTTGCTGTGGGTGTACTGGTCTACGGACACTTGCTGTGGGTGTACTGGTCTACGGACACTTGCTGTGGGTGTACTGGTCTACGGACACTTGCTGTGGGTGTACTGGTCTACGGACACTTGCTGTGGGTGTACTGGTCTACGGACACTTGCCGTGGATGTACTGGTCTACGGACACTTGCCGTGGGTGTACTGGTCTACGGACACTTGCCGTGGATGTACGGGTCTACGGACACTTGCTGTGGATGTACTGGTCTACGGACACTTGCTGTGGATGTACTGGTCTACGGACACTTGCTGTGGATGTACTGGTCCACGGACACCTGCTGTGGGTGTACTGGTCCACGGACACCTGCTGTGGGTGTACTGGACCACGGACACCTGCTGTGGGTGTACTGGACCACGGACACTTGCTGTGGGTGTACTGGTCCACGGACACTTGCTGTGGGTGTACTGGTCCACGGACACTTGCTGTGGGTGTACTGGTCCACGGACACTTGCTGTGGGTGTACTGGTCCACGGACACTTGCTGTGGGTGTACTGGTCCACGGACACTTGCTGTGGGTGTACTGGTCCACGGACACTTGCTGTGGGTGTACTGGTCCACGGACACTTGCTGTGGGTGTACTGGTCCACGGACACTTGCTGTGGGTGTACTGGTCCACGGACACTTGCTGTGGGTGTACTGGTCCACGGACACTTGCTGTGGGTGTACTGGTCCACGGACACTTGCTGTGGGTGTACTGGTCCACGGACACTTGCTGTGGGTGTACTGGTCCACGGACACTTGCTGTGGGTGTACTGGTCCACGGACACTTGCTGTGGGTGTACTGGTCCACGGACACTTGCTGTGGGTGTACTGGTCCACGGACACTTGCTGTGGGTGTACTGGTCCACGGACACTTGCTGTGGGTGTACTGGTCCACGGACACTTGCTGTGGGTGTACTGGTCCACGGACACTTGCTGTGGGTGTACTGGTCCACGGACACTTGCTGTGGGTGTACTGGTCCACGGACACTTGCTGTGGGTGTACTGGTCCACGGACACTTGCTGTGGGTGTACTGGTCCACGGACACTTGCTGTGGGTGTACTGGACCACGGACACTTGCTGTGGGTGTACTGGACCACGGACACTTGCTGTGGGTGTACTGGACCACGGACACTTGCTGTGGGTGTACTGGACCACGGACACTTGCTGTGGGTGTACTGGTCCACGGACACTTGCTGTGGGTGTACTGGACCACGGACACTTGCTGTGGGTGTACTGGACCACGGACACTTGCTGTGGGTGTACTGGACCACGGACACTTGCTGTGGGTGTACGGATCTACAACACAGTTAACTTCTGTATTCAAGTACAGAAACTTGAATACTTCGTAATGAGTGTACTATATGTACAGTAGATACTATATGTATACTAGTCTACTGTATGTACAGACTCATGTATATGAGTCTAGATCAGCAGCTTTATAGCTGTTGATCTAAACTATATAGGACCATGATGCTATATACTATATAGGACCATGATGCTATATACTATATAGGACCATGATGCTATATACTATATAGGACCATGATGCTATATACTATATAGGACCATGATGCTATATACTATATAGGACCATGATGCTATATACTATATAGGACCATGATGCTATATACTATATAGGACCATGATGCTATATACTATATAGGACCATGATGCTATATACTATATAGGATCATGATGCTATATACTATATAGGATCATCTGGTACATTAATGTATCCCGGTGGTGTGTTTTATTTCATTCCTCTTGTAAAATGTTACAAGTTATGTATATGTTATGTTAATGACTCACATGTTGTAATATATGTATATGTTGATGTTATGTATATGCTTATGTATATGTTAATGACATACATGTTGTAATATATGTATATGTTAAAGTTATGTATATGCTTAAGTTATGTATATGTTAATGACTCACATGTTGTAATCAAGTACAATAAAGTACAATTAAACCGAGCAATACTCAGTAAAGTACAATCATTTACAATAAAGAACACAGTCAAAGAGAGGGTGGCAGGAGAAGCAATTACTCAAGAAATCAGGGACAAATGACACAGTTGTCCCTAACACTCTCCTCCGCCTAAAGTGTTAGATTATAGATTTAATTATAGATCTATTATAGAAAATAGATTTTAGATTAAATTTATCTGGATACAACCACTTGGACTGGTCGGTTCATCACGACCCGGTATCGTGTATGCCGGCGTTCGATCCCCCGACGGTCCAAGTGGTTGGATACCGTCCCTTCCCTCCTATCCCAGCTCGATCCTGTCCTGTTTTATCTCCCTTCCATGTGCTACACAGTCATACTGGCTCAGGGTTTGTACATAATTACCAATTATCTATCCTCTGAGTCCCATTGCATTTTCACAAGAAAATTGTGTCATTGCTTCTAAAATCAACGTGGAGAAGATTAGTAAAAAAATGTATAAATGTTACTAACCGTGACTAAAATAATGTTCCCCCCCCCCCCTGCCACAATGTCTGCCACAGTCCCCCCTGCCACAATGTCTGCCACAGTCCCCCCTGCCACAATGTCTGCCACAGTCCCCCCTGCCACAATGTCTGCCACAGTCCCCCCTGCCACAATGTCTGCCACAGTCCCCCCTGCCACAATGTCTGCCACAGTCCCCCCTGCCACAATGTCTGCCACAGTCCCCCCTGCCACAATGTCTGCCACAGTCCCCCCTGCCACAATGTCTGCCACAGTCCCCCCTGCCACAATGTCTGCCACAGTCCCCCCTGCCACAATGTCTGCCACAGTCCCCCCCTGCCATAATGTCTGCCACAGTCCCCCCTGCCACAATGTCTGCCACAATCCCCCCTGCCACAATGTCTGCCACAGTCCCCCCTGCCACAATGTCTGCCACAGTCCCCCCTGCCACAATGTCTGCCACAGTCCCCCCTGCCACAATGTCTGCCACAGTCCCCCCTGCCACAATGTCTGCCACAGTCCCCCCCTGCCATAATGTCTGCCACAGTCCCCCCTGCCACAATGTCTGCCACAGTCCCCCCTGCCACAATGTCTGCCACAGTCCCCCCCTGCCACAATGTCTGCCACAGTCCCCCCCCTGCCATAATGTCTGCCACAGTCCCCCCCCCGCTGCCACAATGTCTGCCACAGTCCCCCCCCTGCCACAATGTCTGCTACAGTCCCCCCTGCCATAATGTCTGCCACAGTCTCCCCCCGCTGCCACAATGTCTGCCACAGTCCCCCCTGCCATAATGTCTGCCACAGTCCCCCCCCCGCTGCCACAATGTCTGCCACAGTCCCTCCCTGCCATAATGTCTGCCACAGTCCCCCCCCCCCGCTGCCACAATGTCTGCCACAGTACCCCCCTGCCATAATGTCTGCCACAGTCCCCCCCTGCCACAATGTCTGCCACAGTCCCCCTGCCACAATGTCTGCCACAGTCCCCCCCTGCCATAATGTCTGCCACAGTCCCCCCCCGCTGCCACAATGTCTGCCACAGTCCCCCCCTGCCACAATGTCTGCTACAGTCCCCCCTGCCATAATGTCTGCCACAGTCTCCCCCCGCTGCCACAATGTCTGCCACAGTCCCCCCTGCCATAATGTCTGCCACAGTCCCCCCCCCCGCTGCCACAATGTCTGCCACAGTCCCCCCCTGCCATAATGTCTGCCACAGTCCCCCCCCCGCTGCCACAATGTCTGCCACAGTACCCCCCTGCCATAATGTCTGCCACAGTCCCCCCCTGCCACAATGTCTGCCACCGTCCCCCCCTGCCACAATGTCTGCCACAGTCCCCCCTGCCACAATGTATGCCACAGTCTCCCGCTGCCACAATGTCTGCCACAGTCCCCCCTGCCACAATGTCTGCCACAGTCCCCCCCCTGCCATAATGTCTGCCACAGTCCCCCCCCTGCCACAATGTCTGCCACAGTCCCCCCTGCCACAATGTCTGCCACAGTCCCCCCCCGCTGCCACAATGTCTGCCACAGTCCCCCCTGCCACAATGTCTGCCACAGTCCCCCCCCTGCCACAATGTCTGCCACAGTCCCCCCCCTGCCACAATGTCTGCCACAGTCCCCCCTGCCACAATGTCTGCCACAGTCTCCCGCTGCCACAATGTCTGCCACAGTTCCCCCCTGCCACAATGTCTGCCACAGTCCCCCCCCCCTGCCACAATGTCTGCCACAGTCCCCCCCTGCCACAATGTCTGCCACAGTCCCCCCCTGCCACAATGTCTGCCACAGTTCCCCCCTGCCACAATGTCTGCCACAGTCTCCCGCTGCCACAATGTCTGCCACAGTTCCCCCCTGCCACAATGTCTGCCACAGTTCCCCCCTGCCATAATGTCTGCCACAGTCTCCCGCTGCCACAATGTCTGTCACAGTCTCCCCCTGCCACAATGTCTGCCACAGTTCCCCCCTGCCATAATGTCTGCCACGGTTCCCCCCTGCCACAATGTCTGCCACAGTCCCCCCCGCTGCCACAATGTCTGCCACAGTTCCCCCCTGCCACAATGTCTGTCACAGTCCCCCCCGCTGCCACAATGTCTGCCACAGTCCCCCCTGCCACAATGTCTGCCACAGTCCCCCCCGCTGCCACAATGTCTGCCACAGTTCCCCCCTGCCACAATGTCTGTCACAGTCCCCCCTGCCACAATGTCTGCCACAGTCCCCCCCGCTGCCACAATGTCTGCCACAGTCCCCCCCTGAAACAATGTCACAGTCCCCCCTGCCATAATGTCTGTCACAGTCCCCCCTGCCACAATGTCTGCCACAGTCCCCCCCTGCCACAATGTCTGCCACAGTCCCCCCCTGCCACAATGTCTGTCACAGTCCCCCCTGCCACAATGTCTGCCACAGTCCCCCCCGCTGCCACAATGTCTGCCACAGTCCCCCCCGCTGCCACAGTCCCCCCCGCTGCCACAATGTCTGCCACAGTCCCCCCCCCTGCCACAATGTCTGCCACAGTCCCCCCCGCTGCCACAATGTCACAGTCCCCCCTGCCACAATGTCTGCCACAGTCCCCCCCTGCCACAATGTCTGCCACAGTCCCCCCCTGCCACAATGTCTGCCACAGTCTCCCGCTGCCACAATGTCTGCCACAGTTCCCCCCTGCCACAATGTCTGCCACAGTCACCCCCCCCTGCCACAATGTCTGCCACAGTCCCCCCCCCTGCCACAATGACTGCCACAGTCCCCCCCTGCCACAATGTCTGCCACAGTCCCCCCCCTGCCACAATGTATGTCACAGTCCCCCCTGCCACAATGTCTGCCACAGTCCCCCCCTGCCACAATGTCTGCCACAGTCCCCCCCCCCTGCCACAATGTCTGCCACAGTCTCCCCCTGCCACAATGTTTGCCACAGTCTCCCCCTGCCACAATGTCTGCCACAGTCCCCCCTTGCCACAATGTCTGCCACAGTCCCCCCCTGCCACAATGTCTGCCACAGTTCCCCCCTGCCACAATGTCTGCCACAGTCCCCTCTGCCACAATGTCTGCCACAGTCACCCCCCTGCCACAATGTCTGCCACAGTCCCCCCCTGCCACAATGTCTGCCACAGTCACCCCTGCCACAATGTCTGCCACAGTTCCCCCCTGCCACAATGTCTGCCACAGTCCCCCCCTGCCACAATGTCTGCCACAGTTCCCCCCCCCTGCCACAATGTCTGCCACAGTTCCCCCCTGCCACAATGTCTGCCACAGTCCCCCCACCCCGCTGCCACAATGTCTGCCACAGTCCCCCCCTGCCACAATGTCTGCCACAGTCTCCCCCTGCCACAATGTCTGCCACAGTCCCCCCTGCCACAATGTCTGCCACAGTCCCCCCCCTGCCACAATGTCTGCCACAGTCCCCCCCCTGCCACAATGTCTGCCACAGTCCCCCCCCTGCCACAATGTCTGCCACAGTCCCCCCCCCCTGCCACAATGTCTGCCACAGTCTCCCCCTGCCACAATGTCTGCCACAGTCCCCCCTGCCACAATGTCTGCCACAGTCCCCCCCCCTGCCACAATGTCTGCCACAGTCTCCCCCTGCCACAATGTCTGCCACAGTCCCCCCTGCCACAATGTCTGCCACAGTCTCCCCCTGCCACAATGTCTGCCACAGTCCCCCCTGCCACAATGTCTGCCACAGTCCTCCCCCTGCCACAATGTCTGCCACAGTCCCCCCCTGCCACAATGTCTGCCACAGTCTCCCCCTGCCACAATGTCTGCCACAGTCCCCCCTGCCACAATGTCTGTCACAGTCCCCCCCTGCCATAATGTCTGCCACAGTTCCCCCCTGCCACAATGTCTGCCACAGTCCCCCCTGCAACCATGTCTGCCACAGTCCTCCCCCCCTGCCACAATGTCTGTCACAGTACCCCCCTGCCACAATGTCTGCCACAGTCCCCCCTGCCACAATGTCTGCCACAGTCTCCCCCTGCCACAATGTCTGCCACAGTCCTCCCCCCCTGCCACAATGTCTCTCACAGTACCCCCCTGCCACAATGTCTGCCATAGTCCCCCCTGCCACAATGTCTGCCACAGTCCCCCCTGCCACAATGTCTGCCACAGTCCCCCCCTGCCACAATGTCTGCCACAGTCCCCCCTGCCACAATGTCTGTCACAGTCCCCCCTGCCACAATGTCTGCCACAGTCCCCCCCTGCCATAATGTCTGCCACAGTCCCCCCCTGCCACAATGTCTGCCACAGTCCCCCCCTGCCACAATGTCTGCCACAGTCCCCCCCTGCCACAATGTCTGCCACAGTCCCCCACTGCCATAATGTCTGCCACAGTCCCCCCCTGCCACAATGTCTGCCACAGTCCCCCCCCTGCCACAATGTCTGCCACAGTCCCCCCCTGCCACAATGTCTGCCACAGTCCCCCCCTGCCACAATGTCTGCCACAGTCTCCCCATGCCACAATGTCTGCCACAGTCCCCCCTGCCACAATGTCTGCCACAGTCCCCCCCTGCCACAATGTCTGCCACAGTCTCCCCCTGCCACAATGTCTGCCACAGTCCCCCCCTGCCACAATGTCTGCCACAGTCTCCCCCTGCCACAATGTCTGTTACAGTCCCCCCAGCCACATTATCTGCCACAGTCCTCCCCCTGCCACAATGTCTGCCACAGTCCCCCCCTGCCACAATGTCTGCCACAGTCTCCCCCTGCCACAATGTCTGCCACAGTCCTCCCCCTGCCACAATGTCTGCCACAGTCCCCCCCTGCCACAATGTCTGCCACAGTCTCCCCCTGCCACAATGTCTGCCACAGTTCCCCCCTGCCACAATGTCTGCCACAGTCCCCCCTGCAACAATGTCTGCCACAGTCCTCCCCCCCCTGCCACAATGTCTGTCACAGTACCCCCCTGCCACAATGTCTGCCACAGTCCCCCCGGCCACAATGTCTGCCACAGTCCCCCCCCCTGCCACAATGTCTGCCACAGTCTCCCCCTGCCACAATGTCTGCCACAGTCCTCCCCCCCTGCCACAATGTCTGTCACAGTACCCCCCTCCCACAATGTCTGCCACAGTCCCCCCTGCCACAATATCTGCCACAGTCCCCCCCTGCCACAATGTCTGCCACAGTCCCCCCCTGCCACAATGTCTGCCACAGTCCCCCCCTGCCACAATGTCTGCCACAGTCCCCCCTGCCACAATGTCTGCCACAGTCCCCCCCTGCCATAATGTCTGCCACAGTCCCCCCCTGCCACAATGTCTGCCACAGTCCCCCCTGCCACAATGTCTGCCACAGTCCCCCCCTGCCACAATGTCTGCCACAGTCCCCCCCTGCCACAATGTCTGCCACAGTCCCCCACTGTCATAATGTCTGCCACAGTCCCCCCCTGCCACAATGTCTGCCACAGTCCCCCCCCCTGCCACAATGTCTGCCACAGTCCCCCCCCTGCCACAATGTCTGCCACAGTCCCCCCTGCCACAATGTCTGCCACAGTCCCCCCCTGCCACAATGTCTGCCACAGTCCCCCCCCCCCTGTCACAATGTCTGCCACAGTCCTCCCTCCCTGCCACAATGTCTGCCACAGTCCCCCCTGCCACAATGTCTGTCACAGTACCCCCCTGCCACAATGTCTGCCACAGTCCTCCCCCCCTGCCACAATGTCTGCCACAGTCCCCCCTGCCACAATGTCTGCCACAGTCCCCCCTGCCACAATGTCTGTCACAGTCTCCCCCTGCCACAATGTCTGCCACAGTCCCCCGCTGCCACAATGACTGCCACAGTCCCCCCCCCTGCCACAGTCCCCCCCGCTGCCACAATGTCTGCCACAGTTCCCCCCTGCCACAATGTCTGCCACAGTTCCCCCCTGCCACAATGTCTGCCACAGCCCCCCCACCTGCCACAGTCCCTCCCCCCCCTGCCACAATGTCTGCCACTGTCCCCCCCTGCCACAATGTCTGCCACAGTCTCCCCCTGCCACAATGTCTGCCACAGTCCCCCCCTGCCACAATGTCTGCCACTGTTCCCCCTGCCACAATGTCTGCCACAGCCCCCCCCCCACCTGCCACAGTCCCTCCCCCCCTGCCACAATGTCTGCCACTGTCCCCCCCTGCAAACAATGTCTGCCACAGTCCCCCCCTGCCACAATGTCTGCCACAGTTCCCCCCTGCCACAATGTCTGCCACAGCCCCCCCCCCACCTGCCACAATGTCTGCCACTGTCCCCCCCTGCCACAATGTCTGCCACAGTCCCCCCTGCCACAATGTCTGCCACAGTCCCCCCTGCCACAATGTCTGCCACAGTCCCCCACTGCCATAATGTCTGCCACAGTCCCCCCCTGCCACAATGTCTGTCACAGTCCCCCCCCTGCCACAATGTCTGCCACAGTCCCCCCCTGCCACAATGTCTGCCACAGTCTCCCCCTGCCACAATGTCTGCCACAGTCCCCCCCTGCCACAATGTCTGCCACAGTCTTCCCCCCCTGCCACAGTCTCCCCCTGCCACAATGTCTGCCACAGTCCCCCCCTGCCACAATGTCTGCCACAGTCCCCCCTGCCACAATGTCTGCCACAGTCCCCCCTGCCACAATGTCTGCCACAGTCCCCCCTGCCACAATGTCTGCCACAGTCCCCCCCTGCCACAATGTCTGCCACAGTCCCCCCTGCCACAATGTCTGCCACAGTCCCCCCTGCCACAATGTCTGCCACAGTCCCCCCTGCCACAATGTCTGCCACAGTCCCCCCTGCCACAATGTCTGCCACAGTCCCCCCCCCCTGCGACATCTGCGGAAGTAGAAAAGAAATCCGGTTGTGTTGGGTGAGAGTGACCACCGCCTCTCAGGGAAGGTGGACGGACCTAGTAAACATGGACACAAACAAGTGAGGCGCTCTCCGCCCCAAACCAAAGTTGCCTTACCTGGAGAGTGTCTCGGGAGGTCTTCTACTCCCAGAGCCCGGCCCGAGGCCAGGCTCGACTTGTGATAACTTGGTCCAACAGGCTGTTGCTTGGAGCGGCCCGCTGGCCCACATACCCCACTACAGCCTGGTTGGTCCGACACTTCTTGCAAGAACTTGTCTAAGTGCCTCTTCCGAGACAGTGTTTTTATCTTCATAAACATGATATTAGTGTGGCTCTTTTCAGACACATTGTGGTGATGTACCTTGGAAAAATGTGTCTGTAAGACACATGGTGGTGATGTACCATGGGAGAGTGTGTCTGTAAGACACATGGTGGTGATGTACCATGGGAGAGTGTGTCTGTAAGACATCAGTGTTTGGCATCAGTTTAATGGGTGTGCGGTACATGTTTTTAGATTACACTAATGAATGAAAATATTTGTATGGTAATATCAGTATAAAAAATCTTGAATACTTCCACCTTTGTTCCAGCAATATTTCTAATGCTTACTGGAAGGGTGTTGAATCAGCCGTGGAGCCCTGATGTTCAGTGTTCTCCGACTGTGCCTATGGCATCTTTATTCTTCACTGGTTCTATTTTGCATTTCTTTTCCATATTTTTCGTTCCAGTATGTTGTCATTCTACTGTGCAAATGTGGGACCTGGCCTTCAAGTATCTTCCATATACATATTATTTGATACCTTTCTCGTCTCCTTTCAAGAGAGTACATTTTGAGAGCTTTGAGACGATCCCAATAATTTAGATGTTTTATCGTGTCTATGCGTGCCGTATATGTTCTCTGTATTCCCTCTAATTCAGAGATCTCTCCCACTCTGAAAGGTGAGGCGAGTACTGAGCAATACTCAAGACGGGACAGCACCAGTGATTTAAACAGTATTAACATTGCTGTGGAGTCTCTGGATGTGAACGTTCTCATAATCCATCCTATCATTGTTCTGGCCGCCGCTATATTTGCTCGGTTATGTTCACTAAATGTCAGGTCGTCAGACATCTTAATTCCCACATCTTTTACATGTTGCTTTCCTTCCGCGATTGTGTCTGTCACTTTTTTTTATTTTTCATTTGTCATCATATTCATATTTTTATCTACTTTTATTGTGCTTGCAATCATTAGTCGATAATCAATAACTTCTGAACCACACCATTTGGACTCTAGATTATTTATCTAGGAACTAAAATAATTCCCGACACAAGTCATATTTACAAGTGAGGTTAGTACAGTGAACTTGTGTTGTTCCCTCTAGCAAAGTTGCCCCATCACAATGGTACAATGGTACAATGGTACAATGGTACTGTTGGTTATCTCCACCTGCTTTGAGAAGACCAGAATACTTAAAGCCCACAGAATGTTTCAAGCCCACAGAATGTTCAAAGCCCAAAGAATGTTCAAAGCCCACAGAATGTTCAAAGCCCACAGAATGTTCAAAGCCCACAGAATGTTCAAAGCCCACAGAATGTTTCAAGCCCACAGAATGTTTCAAGCCCACAGAATGTTTCAAGCCCACAGAATGTTCAAAGCCCACAGAATGTTCAAAACCCACAGAATGTTCAAAGCCCACAGAATGTTCAAAGCCCACAGAATGTTCAAAGCCCACAGAATGTTCAAAGCCCACAGAATGTTCAAAGCCCACAGAATGTTTCAAGCCCACAGAATGTTTCAAGCCCACAGAATGTTCAAAGCCCACCGAATGTTCATAGCCCACAGAATGTTCAAAGCCCACAGAATGTTCAAAGCCCATAGAATGTTCAAAGCCCACAGAATGTTCAAAGCCCACAGAATGTTTCAAGCCCACAGAATGTTTCAAGCCCACAGAATGTTTCAAAGCCCACAGAATGTTTCAAAGCCCACAGAATGTTCAAAGCCCACAGAATGTGTCAAGCCCACAGAATGTTCAAAGCCCACAGAATGTTCAAAGCCCACAGAATGTTCAAAGCCCACAGAATGTTCAAAGTCCACAGAATGTTCAAAGTCCACAGAATGTTCAAAGCCCACAGAATGTTCAAAGTCCACAGAATGTTCAAAGCCCACAGAATGTTCAAAGTCCACAGAATGTTCAAAGCCCACAGAATGTTCAAAGCCCACAGAATGTTCAAAGCCCACAGAATGTTCAAAGCCCACAGAATGTTCAAAGCCCACAGAATGTTCAAAGGGGGGACCAATGAGCTGTGTGTGAACAGAGGGCATCGCGGCCGAGTGGATAGCGCTCGGGCATCGTAGTCCTAAAGACCCAGGTTCGTTTCTCGGCCGGGGCGGAAATAAATGGTCACTTTCTTTCACTCTGGAGCACCTGTTCACCTAGCAGTAAATATGAGTTTACAGTTAGGAGTTAGGGAGTTAGCTGCTTCCTGGGGATGTGTGTGTACTCACCTAATTGTGCTTGCGGGGGTTGAGCTCTGGCTCTTTGGTCCCGCCTCTCAACTGTCCATCAACTAATGTGTGTGTTAGAGAGAAATATATTTAGTAGACATAAGAGGAAAAATAAATTGGTTAGAAAGGCGGGGTCCAAGAGCTAGTAGCTCGATTCTGCAGATACAAACATATAATAACTACACACACACACAAAACCATAGAGCCCAGTAGGCTCAGGAATCTGTACACCTGTTGACTGACAGTTGAGAGGCGGGACCAAAGAGCCAAAGCTCAACCCCCGCAAGCACAATTAGGTGAGTTAGGTGAGTACACACACACACACACACACACACACACACACACACACACACACACACACACACACACACACACACACACACACACACACACACACACACACAAACACTCACACACCACAGCCTGGCTCACTCCAGGAATCGAGGGTCGGGATATTTCAGCATCATTAGATGAACAAATGTGGTGGGCGGGTGAGTGAGGCGGACCGACTGTGACTATTGAGCTGCTCGTAGCGGGTTATGGCCGCCCACCCACGACACTTTTGCCAGCCCTCGCCAGGGAAGCATAAACACAAGTCAGCGGCGGGGGCCAGTAAACGTGAGGTGTGAGGCCCTGCACCGCCCTCCACGACACACCACACACCTGCACCGCCCTCCACGACACACCACACACCTGCACTATGGATGACACCAGGGTGTTGGGGCAGCTGTTGGGAGGCGCTGGCTCTTCACACCTGACTGAGTGTCGCTGTGTGCAGATTCCAGATTGCAAGAGTGCACGAGTAAACTGAACCTAAAGTGATCAATTCCTGGATGTTCCACCTGTTGTGAGAGATACAAGGGGAGCTTTAGTTGCGTCGACACGAATTTATAGCAGAACGGCCGTTGTAGGATGATTGGCTGATTAATTAGGACGAAGAACTCACTCATGATTATATGATAGCATACATTAGGCCACCATCTTGTTTGATACTTGCTGTACCAATCTGACTTGAGACAGACGATGGGTCAAATCCACCAATTGTTGCGGTCATTAACTGTGACGTCAGGAAGGTTCAAGATGCTTCACTTGGATTGGCTAATTCGTAGACACTGTTGGCGATCGACCTGGAGATCTTGTACTATAAGAATTCCTCAATTCAGCATCCAGGAATTTATAAAAACATTTAAATTATTGGGACCGATTAAAATTTGTAAATCTGTATTCTCTTGAGCACAGGCGGGAGAGATACATAATAATTTACACGTGGAAAATAGTAGAGGGGCTGGTCCCAAACCTGCACACAGAAATAACATCACATGAAACCAGAAGGCATGGCAGGATGTGCAGAATACTCCCGTTGAAGAGCAGAGGTGCAACAGGTACTCTGAGAGAGAACTATCAACATCAGAGGCCCGAGACTGTTCAACACGCTTCCACTACACATAAGGGGCATAACTGGCCGACCCCTCACAGTGTTCAAGAGAGAATTTGATGAACACCTCCAAAGGATACCTGATCAACCAGGCTGTGACTCATACGTCAGGCTGCGAGCAGCCGCGTCCAACAGCCTGGTTGACCAGTCCAGCAGCCTGGTTGACTAGTCCAGCAGCCTGGTTGACCAGTCCAGCAGCCTGGTTGACCAGTCCAGCAGCCTAGTTGACCAGTCCAGCAGCCTGATTGACCAGTCCAGCAGCCTGATTGACCAGTCCAGCAGCCTGATTGACCAGTCCAGCAGCCTGATTGACCAGTCCAGCAGCCTGGTTGACCAGTCCAGCAGCCTGGTTGACCAGTCCAGCAGCCTGGTTGACCAGTCCAGCAGCCTGGTTGACTAGTCCAGCAGCCTGGTTGACCAGTCCAGCAGCCTGGTTGACCAGTCCAGCAGCCTGGTTGACCAGTCCAGCAGCCTGATTGACCAGTCCAGCAGCCTGATTGACCAGTCCAGCAGCCTGGTTGACCAGTCCAGCAGCCTGGTTGACTAGTCCAGCAGCCTGGTTGACTAGTCCAGCAGCCTGATTGACCAGTCCAGCAGCCTGATTGACCAGTCCAGCAGCCTGATTGACCAGTCCAGCAGCCTGATTGACCAGTCCAGCAGCCTGGTTGACCAGTCCAGCAGCCTGGTTGACCAGTCCAGCAGCCTGGTTGACTAGTCCAGCAGCCTGGTTGACTAGTCCAGCAGCCTGGTTGACCAGTCCAGCAGCCTGGTTGACCAGTCCAGCAGCCTGGTTGACCAGTCCAGCAGCCTGGTTGACCAGTCCAGCAGCCTGGTTGACCAGTCCAGCAGCCTGGTTGACCAGTCCAGCAGCCTGGTTGACCAGTCCAGCAGCCTGGTTGACCAGTCCAGCAGCCTGGTTGACCAGTCCAGCAGCCTGGTTGACCAGTCCAACAACCAGCAGGTCTGGTCGGAGACCGGGCCGGCGAGGATGATATTCCCCGGTACCATCAACAAAGTAACCACAAGGTATGAAACATTGTAACTGGTGAGCTCATATTGAGAAGATGAGTGTTGCAGGTCCCATATGGTCAGAGGAGCTGAATTACACACTGGTAAGTGGCGCAGTGGTAACACACCCGCCTAGCGCCTCGGGAGTGAGGTATATAGGTTCCAGTCTTGGCCGGGGATGATTGAATGGGCCAAAATCCTTAAGCTCTCCTTTGTAGAGCGACGGTCTTTCCTCCTGCAGGTCGGCGTTCAATCCCCGACCGTCCAAGTGGTTGGGCACCATTCCTTTCCCTCCGTCCCATCCCAAATCCTTATCCTGACCCCTTCCCAGTGCTATATAGTCGTAATGGCTTGGCGCTTTCCCCCTAATAGTTCCCTCCCTCCCCCCTGTTGATCCAGCAGTGAAATTGAAATGCTTCATAAATATTTGTACATTTATAATTGCGATAATTGACACAAATTTACAGTAAATTATTTGCCTAGAAGTAATAACAAGAACACATGATATATATCTGATCATATATGTGTACCTGGTTGGTAACCCGACTGGCGGTTTGTGTTCTAGGGTAAACTAGTGGGTGAGGCTTGCCATGAACTGCTGGCAGGAACAGCTCTCGACCTGTCAACAGGAGTCGCAGGTCGTCTCTTCCGGTACCCACCTGTGTGAAGAAAAAAAAAATAAAAGAAAAAAGGCACGTCCCCCCCTGGTCCACACCCACCGCCACCCCCATTACTGCAACCCGAATATGTGAACCATGCGAGTGTTTAATATTGCTGGAGCGAGGGTGCGTTACTGACTGGTGAGGCAGGCGGTCGTGTGATGCAGGCGGTCGTGTGAGGCAGGCGGTCGTGTGAGGCAGGCGGTCGTGTGAGGCAGGCGGTCGTGTGAGGCAGGTGGTCGTGTGAGGCAGGCGGTCGCGTGAGGCAGGCGGTCGTGTGAGGCAGGTGGTCGTGTGAGGCAGGCGGTCGTGTGAGGCAGGCGGTCGTGTGAGGCAGGCGGTCGTGTGAGGCAGGCGGTCGTGTGAGGCAGGCGGTCGTGTGAGGCAGGTGGTCGTGTGAGGCAGGTGGTCGTGTGAGGCAGGCGGTCGTGTGAGGCAGGTGGTCGTGTGAGGCAGGCGGTCGTGTGAGGCAGGCGGTCGTGTGAGGCAGGTGGTCGTGTGAGGCAGGTCAACATCGCGATCATGCGGATCAACATCGGGAAGACTTTGGAAATTGCTATTTATACATCGGTATAATACTGCAGACATGGCAGGAAATGCAGAGTAGAGCCAGTGAAGAGCAGGGCCATAGGCACAATCACAGAACACTGTATGAACAAATCCACAAGGGCCGTGACGAGGAATCGAACCTACGTCCGAGAGCATCCCAGTCGCTGCCTTAATCGGCCCTTGTGGATTTGTTCATTTGATACATCACGCTATTGTGATTTGTGTGTGTAACACTGTATGAACATCAGAGGTCTGCGGCTGTTTAATATCCTCTCAGCAGGTATAAGAAATATTGCTGGAACAAAAGTGGTGATCTTCAGGAAACAAGTGAGCAGTTTTCTTCAATAAGTGTCGTGGACCAACCGGGCTGTGGTGGCTATGTGCGCACAGAGACGAGCGGGAAGAATGAGAGTCAGCCACTACCCGAATATTGAGATTCTAAACTCTGTGACAAACCTTTAATGCATTCTCTAGAACACTGTATTGTTGAATGTGAAACAGAAGAAGATTTTAGCCCTCTTGGCCTCTTGTACCACCAACTGTTTAACAATTTCATTTAACCTGATGTACTGGACGACATTCTAACAATTTATCCAAAATTTGCTTGTCCATTTTATAGAATGAAGAACAATTTTATTTATATTATTTTTAAGCTGCATCTCTTACGAACCCATCGTAACTGACGAACCCTTCTGCTCTGACTAGAAGAGCAGTCACTGACACACAAAGGCCAGAAAGCACGAGTATAAAGAGCTATGACATGTTTAGAACCGAGACTTGTATGTCCGGGCAGCATAAAACATCCACTAGACAGTGTGACGTTGTAATTGCCAGAATTAGGCTGGGATAACGATATCTATGGCAGGTGACTGCAGGTAATGAATCCCCCAGTGGTGAGCATTCCAATTGTAAACTATGCGAACAAGAGCTGGGACACAGTCTCCAACACCATATCTGTGATTGCCCTGTTATCAGTGACTTTAGACCAAATGGTATGAGGTACTTTAAGCTGTGTAATTACTTCATACACTCAGGAATATTGGAAGATATTCTTGTGCTGTCCCCAGATTTTTCTAGTGGAGGCTAATAGAGCAGTCTTACATTTCTTGTTCTCTCCTGATTTTTTTTTCTCAGTGTTGATTTGTTTTTGTACTGAGGCTGGTATTTTCTCCCCTGATTCCATGTATGACTAACCATCCTGTGAGATGGGAGTATTAGATGAACTTATAGCAAGTTGTTGATCTACACTGTGTAATCTTTCATATAGAATAGGGTAGTAGCACATTGTTGTGTATACCTAAGCTTCTTAATAATAATAAAAAAAGAGTCTTGCGAGGCTTAAGGCTGGCGTCACGGCGGCCAGCGACGGCCTGTGTACCCGCACACTCATGTTAGAAAGTTGATTCTTCTTTGCAGATGTCCGAGAGACATCGCTGTGTGTTGACTGACTGCACACGCCACATGTGCAACCCGAGCATCTCATTACAGCCCCCATGTGTCCCAAATAATTACTGCAGTGATTAGAAAGCAGTATTGATTCATTGGATCCGAAATTACAGTTAAAGTGAAGCTGTTGAAGCTGTTCCTTCAAGAGAATAGTATCATTTAAGTGTAACTACCTTTAACGAGTACCTTCTTGAGGTTATCTTGAGATGATTTCTGTTTTTTTTTTTAGTGTCCCCGCGGCCCGGTCCTCGACCAGGCCTCCACCCCCAGGAAGCAGCCCGTGACAGCTGACTAACACCCAGGTACCTATTTTACTGCTAGGTAACAGGGGGCATAGGATGAAAGAAACTTTGCCCATTGTTTCTCGCCGGCGCCCGGGATCGACCCCGGGACCACAGGATCACAAGTCCAGCGTGCTGTCCACTCGGCCGACCGGCTCCCACCTTTGTTAACTATTCGACCCGTTTTAGAGGCCTTCTCTTACAAGACGTACAGAGACTCCTCATCATCATCTTGGGCTATCATATAACCATCATCATCATCTTGGGTTATCATATAACCATCATCATCATCTTGGGTTATCATATAACCATCATCATCATCTTGGGTTATCATATAACCATCATCATCATCTTGGGTTATCATATAACCATCATCATCATCTTGGGTTATCATATAACCATCATCATCATCTTGGGTTATCATATAGCCATCATCATCATCTTGGGTTATCATATAACCATCATCATCATCTTGGGTTATCATATAACCATCATCATCATCTTGGGTTATCATATAAACTATAAATTTCTTGATGTTGAGTTTAATGTTCTCCTTAAGGGAGAACCGGGCCGTGGGGACGCTAAGCCCCCGAAATGATATCAATCATCTCCCAAGATAACCTCCTTGTCCGTGAACTGTCCGGGAGACAAGAGCCGGTAAGATCACCCACTTCGGAATACTTGTCTGAGGAGGGAGGGAGGTCGTCCTCACCCGAGGACCTTCCCTCGACGACCTCTCCTTAGAGAGTGTGTCGCTGCTCTGGCACATATTAAGACGACTCCTGGTGCTGGCCTACTCTAGGCGACTCTACACTCTTCTGTAATGTCTGTAATGTATGTAATGTCTGTAATGTTGAATAGTGCCATTCAACAGCTGGCAACCGGCCGGCAAGCTGTCGGGGTGACTGTCAAAATCCAGGTAGCGTGCTGACTGGGCTGTCAACAAGCCGGCAAGGTGCTGGCGGTGTCAACAATCAGGTAGACGGAATTTTTGGGCGGCTGTCAGCAGGTAGACAGAATTTGGGGGGGGGGGGGCCCCCCTCAGGCGGGGTATGAAGGCTGAGTGGACAACGCACGATATTCGCAGTCCTAAGGTTCCTGGTTCGTTCCCCGGTGGAGGCGGAAACAAATAAGCTGAGTTTCTTTCACCCCTTATGCTTCTGTTCACCTAACAGTAAATAGGTACCTGGGAGTTAGACAGCTGCTACAGGCTACTTCCTGAGGGTGTGTAACAAAAAGAAGGCCTGGTCGAGGACGCTATGCCCCAAAATTATCGCAAGATAACCTCAAGATAACCTCAAGATAACCTCAAGATAACCTCCGCAGGTAGGCAGGGTGTTTGGACTGATGTCATCACTTTGGGGAACGCTTCCCTGAACCAAGAACGTGGGGAAATTACATATAAATTATAAATTATTAATTGTAATAATTATAAATTATTACATCGAGAAATATTTCAGAATTATATGTAGTTCAAGCGCATTAGTGCATTTGAAGACCTCAGCCGGTCTCCTGCCCAGCAATGATCGCAAGACAGAAAGTTAAAAATTTCATGAAATAAAACACACAAACCCTGGTTGAAAAATAGGAAGGAGTAACTGGGGGAGCAAAGAGTTGGGCTGGACGGTAGAGCGACGGTCTCGCTGCATGCAGGTCGCCGCTCAATCCCCGACCGTCCAAGTGGTTGGACACCATTCTCCCCCCCCCCTTCCATCCCAAATCCTTATCCAAGTGCTGTATAGTCGTAACTGCTTGGCGCTCTCCTCTGATAGTTCCCGCCCACCCTTACACATAAACACACACACACACACACACACACCACACACACACACCACACTCACACACACACACTACACACACACACACACACACACACACACACACACACACACACACACACACCCACCAGCCTCCCCCCCCCAGCAGAACACTCACCAAGGAGGCGATTTGAGAAGGGACAGAAGAAAGTGAGCCTCAAAGCGATGTACACTAACATAGATGGAATTACAAATAAAGCAAATGAGCTTGGAGAACTGGTACTAGAGGAAAACCCAGACATAATAGCCCTCACAGAAACAAAGATCACGAAAACAATAACAAATGCAGTGTTTCCACAGGACTATTATGTTATGCGGAAAGAGAGGGAAGGAAGAGGTGGGGGTGGTGTAGCTCTGCTGGTAAGAAAAGGCTGGGATTTTGAGGAGATGGATATTCAGGGCTGTGAAGGTTTCAGTGACTACATAGCAGGTACTGTAACAAATGGAGGGAAAAAAAATTATAGTCGCAGTCATATATAATCCACCACCAAATGACAGAAGACCTCGACAGGAATATGATAGAAACAACATGGCCACCATTAACATAATAGAAAGAGCAGCTTCTGTTGCTAGCAGGAATGGATCTGGACTACTAATTATGGGAGACTTCAACCATGGGAAGATAGATTGGAAGAACAGAGACCCGCATGGAGGACCAGAAACATGGAGAGCTAAGCTGCTGGACGTGGCAACAAGAAACTTTCTAAGCCAGCATACCAAAGAGCCAACAAGAATGAGAGGAGAAGATGAACCAGCAATGCTTGATTTGATATTTACCCTAAATGAATGGGATATAAGGGAAGTTAAGATGGAAGCGCCCTTGGGAATGAGTGACCACAGTGTATTGAACTTTGAGTACCTGGTAGAGCTAGGACTTATCTCCCCCCAAAAAGAACTAGGAATCAAAAGGCTGGCATACCGAAAGGGGAATTATGAACAGATGAGAAGTTTCCTAAGTGAAATACCTTGGGACACAGACCTCAGAGACAAGTCTGTACAGGGTATGATGGACTATGTTACCCAAAAGTGTCAGGAGGCAGTAAACAGGTTCATCCCGGCCCAAAGGGAAAAATCCGAGAAGCAACAAAAGAATCCATGGTATAATAGGGCATGTATGGAAGCGAAGAAACTGAACAAGAAGGCGTGGAGGAACTTCCGGAATAACAGAACACCAGAAAGCAGGGAGAGATACCAGAGAACCAGGAATGAGTACGTCAGGGTGAGAAGAGAAGCAGAGAAAATTTTTGAAAATGATATAGCAAACAAAGCCAAGACCGAACCAAAGCTACTCCACAGTCACATCAGAAGGAAAACAACAGTGAAAGAACAGGTATTGAAACTTAGAACAGGCGAGGACAGGTATACAGAGAATGACAGAGAGGTGTGTGAGGAACTCAACAAGAGGTTCCAGGAGGTCTTCACAATAGAACAGGGTGAGGTCACTGTGCTAGGAGAAAGGGAGGTAAACCAGGCGGCCTTGGAGGAGTTCGAAATTACGAGAGAGGAGGTCAAGAGACACCTGCTGGATCTGGATGTTAGAAAGGCGGTTGGTCCAGATGGGTTCTCACCATGGGTACTGAAAGAGTGTGCAGAGGCACTTTGCTTGCCACTCTCCATAGTGTATAGTAAATCACTAGAGACGGGAGACCTACCAGAAATATGGAAGACGGCGAATGTGGTCCCAATATACAAAAAGGGCGACAGACAAGAGGCACTGAACTACAGGCCAGTGTCCTTGACTTGTATACCATGCAAGGTGATGGAGAAGATCGTGAGAAAAAACCTGGTAACACATCTGGAGAGAAGGGACTTTGTGACAAATCGCCAACATGGATTCAGGGAGGGTAAATCTTGCCTTACAGGCTTGATAGAATTCTACGATCAGGTGACACAGATTAAGCAAGAAAGAGAGGGCTGGGCGGACTGCATTTTCTTGGATTGTCGGAAAGCCTTTGACACAGTACCGCATAAGAGGCTGGTACATAAGCTGGAGAGACAGGCAGGTGTAGCTGGTAAGGTGCTCCAGTGGATAAGGGAGTATCTAAGCAATAGGAAGCAGAGAGTTACGGTGAGGGGTGAGACCTCCGATTGGCGTGAAGTCACCAGTGGAGTCCCACAGGGCTCTGTACTCGGTCCTATCTTGTTTCTGATATATGTAAATGATCTCCCGGAGGGTATCGATTCATTTCTCTCAATGTTTGCGGACGATGCTAAAATTATGAGAAGGATTAAAACAGAAGAGGACTGTTTGAGGCTTCAAGAAGACCTAGACAAGCTGAAGGAATGGTCGAACAAATGGTTGTTAGAGTTTAACCCAACCAAATGTAATGTAATGAAGATAGGTGTAGGGAGCAGGAGGCCAGATACAAGGTATCATCTGGGAGAGGAAATTCTTCAGGAGTCAGAGAAGGAAAAAGACTTGGGGGTTGATATCACGCCAGACCTGTCTCCTGCAGCACATATCAAGCGGATAACATCAGCGGCATATGCCAGGCTGGCCAACATACGAACGGCATTCAGAAACTTGTGTAAAGAATCATTCAGAACTTTGTATACCACATATGTCAGGCCAATCCTGGAGTATGCAGCCCCAGCATGGAGTCCATATCTAGTCAAGGATAAGACTAAACTGGAAAAGGTTCAAAGGTTTGCCACCAGACTAGTACCCGAGCTGAGAGGTATGAGCTACGAGGAGAGACTACGGGAATTAAACCTCACTTCGCTGGAAGACAGAAGAGTTAGGGGGGACATGATCACCACATTCAAGATTCTGAAGGGGATTGATAGGGTAGATAAAGACAGTCTATTTAACACAAGGGGAACACGCACAAGGGGACACAGGTGGAAACTGAGTGCCCAAATGAGCCACAGAGATATTAGAAAGAACTTTTTTAGTGTCAGAGTGGTTGACAAATGGAATGCATTAGGGGGTGATGTGGTGGAGGCTGACTCCATACACAGTTTCAAGTGTAGATATGACAGAGCCCGATAGGCTCAGGAATCTGTACACCTGTTGATTGACGGTTGAGAGGCGGGACCAAAGAGCCAGAGCTCAACCCCCGCAAACACAACTAGGTGAGTACAACTAGGTGAGTACACACACACACACACACACACACACACACACACACACACACACACACACGTAGCCTGGTATGGGGCCTCGTAGCCTGGTGGATAGCGCGCAGGATTCGTAATTCTGTTCGATTCCCGCACGAGGCAGAAACAAATGGGCAAAGTTTCTTTCACCCTAAGTGCCCCTGTTACCTAGCAGTAAATAGGTACCTGGGAGTTAGTCAGCTGTCACGGGCTGCTTCCTGGGGTGTGTGTGTGTGTGTGTGTGTGGTGTGGGAAGAAAAAAAAAAAAAAAAAAAAAAAAAGTTAGTAAACAGTTGATTGACAGTTGAGAGGCGGGCCGAAAGAGCAGAGCTCAACCCCCGCAAAAACACAACTAGTAAACACACACGCACTCGTAAGGAAGCAATGCATGCACGTAAGGAAAGAATGTAAGGAAGCAAGACAGCTAAGCACAAGGGCATGGAGAAACTACAAAAATAACATGACACCATATGGCAGAGAGATATACCAGAGGGTCAGAAATGAATACATCAGAGTGAGAAGAGAGGCAGAGAGGCAGTATGAAAACGACATAGCAAATAAAGCTCAGACCTAACCAAAACTGCTATACAGCCACATCAGGAGGAAAACAACAATGAAAGAACAGGTGATGAAAGTAAGAAAGGGAGATGATGGGTACACAGAAAATGACAAAGAGGTGAGTGAAAAACTCAACAAGATATTCCAGGAGGTCTTCACATTAGAGCAAGGAGAAGTCCCTAAACTAAGAAGGATAGCATCCTTGAAAGATATTGAAATTACCAGCGATGGGGTTAGGAGGAATCTGCTAGATCTGGATGTGACTGAGGCTGTTGGACCTGATGGAATCTCACCATGGATACTAAAAGAGAGGGCAGAAGGACTTTGCCTGTCGTTCTCTATGGTGTATGTCAAGTCAATGGAAACTGGAGACATATCAGAATGTTGGCAGACAGCTAACGTAGTCCCAACATACAAAAAGGATGATAAACAGGAGGTCCCAAACTACAGGCCGGTGTCCTTAACTTTTATACCATTCAAGGTGATGGAGAAGATCACGTGTGTCACAAAGGTGTGCCTGACGTATGAGTCACAGCCTGGTTGATCAGGTATCCTTTGGAGGTGCTTATCCAGTTCTCTCTTGAACACTGTGAGGGGTCGGCCAGTTATGCCCCTTATGTGTAGGGGAAGCGTGTTGAACAGTCTCGGGCCTCTGATGTTGATAGAGTTCTCTCTCAGAGTACCTGTTGCACCTCTGATTTTCAACGGGGGTATTCTGCACATCCTGCCATGCCTTCTGGTCTCATGTGATGTTATTTCTGTGTGCAGATTTGGGACCAGCCCCTCAGTTATTTTCCACGTATAGATTAAAATGTATCTCTCCCATCTGCGCTCAAGGGAATACAGATTTAGGCTCTTTAGTCGGTCCCAATAGTGGTATACAGAGAATGACAAAGAGGTGTGTGAAGAACTCAACAAGAGGTTCCAGGAGGTCTTCACAACAGAACAAGGTGAGGTCACTGTGCTAGGAGAAACGGAAGAAAACCAGACGGCCATGGAAGAGTTCGAAATTACGAGAGAGGAGGTCAAGAGACACCTGCTGGATCTGGATGCTAGAAAGGTACTTTGCTTGCCACTCTCCATAGTAGGTCACTGGAGACGGGAGACCTACCAGAAATATGGAAGATGGCGAATGAGGTCCCAAAATACAAAAAGGGTGATAGGCAAGAGGCACTGAACTACAGGCCAGTGTCCTTGACTTGTATATCATGCAAGGTGATGGAGAAGATCGTGAGAAAAAACCTGGTATCACATCTGGAGAAAAGGGACTTTGTGACAAATCGCCAACATGGGTTCAGGGATGGAAAATCGTGCCTCACAGGTTTAACACAGGTTTCTATAACCACGCAACAAGCATTAAGCAAGAAAGAGAAGGGTGAGCAGACTGCATTTAATTTTTGAACAGTCAGAAAGCTTTTGATAAAGTCCCCCATAAGAGGCTGTTGTATAAGTTTGAGAAATAGGCAGGAGTAACTGGCAGGTTGCTCCAGTGGATAAGGAAGTGCTTCCTAAACAACAGGAAGCAGAGTTACTGTGAGGGGGTGATACCTCAGAATGGCAGATGTCACCAGCGGAGTCAGGCAGGGTTCTATACTCGGACCTATCCTGTTTCTGATATACGTAAATTACTTGAGCAAATGTAAAGTGATGAAAATTGATGTAGGGAGCAGGAGGCCAAACACAAGGTATCAGTTGGAAGATGAACTCCTTCAGTAATCAGGAAGTAAGATCAGGGGGTCCGCCGAAGCCCACATCTTACGCCGCTGATAACATCAGCGGCGTATGCAAGGCTTTCATACATAAGAACTGCCTTCAAATTTGTGTGAGGCATCATTCAGAACCTTGTATACCTCCTATGTCAGACCAATACTGGAGTATGACACTGCAGCGTGGAATCCGTATCTCTTCAAGCACAAAACGAAGTTAGAAAAGTTTCAGAGGAATGCCACCAGGTTAGTGCCTGAGCTGAGGGGTATAAGCTACGAGGAAAGATTATTGGAACTAAACCTCGCGACACTGGAAGATAGAAGAGTTAGGGGAGACATGATCACCATCTATAAAAATCTTAAGAGGAATTGACTTGGTAGATAAATTGTTTAACACGGGTGGTACACGAAGAGAGGGACACGGGTGGTACACGAAGAGAGGGACACGGGTGGTACACGAAGAGAGGGACACGGGTGGTACACGAAGAGAGGGACACGGGTGGTACACGAAGAGAGGGATACAGGTGGAAACTTACTACCCAAATGAGCCAGAGACATTAGAAAGAACTTTTTCAGTGTCAGGGTAGTTAACAGATGGAATGCATTAATTAACAAACGGAATGCATGTGGTGGAGGCTGACTCCATACACAGTTTCAAATGTGGCTCTGAAAGAGCTCAGTAGGCTCAGGAACTTGTATACCAGTTGACTGAGAGTTAAGGGGCGGGACCATAGAGCGGAGCTCAACCCCCGCAATCACAATTAAGCGAGTTCACGCACACTTGGCACTTCTGGCCTCTCCCACCTGCACCAGGTAGATAATGTTTTACAAACTTTGTACAATGCAGAAAGTGTGTGTGCTGTTGAATCTTACCATTAAAGAGCATAATATAATACCTACCACAACTGTGAGGCAAGTTACATGCCAGATGACAAGAACCTGCCAACCACAAGACATGAAGCTTCTTAACCCTTTGGCTGCGCTTTGCACCCGTGAGCGTGTGCAGGAGATTAGGCTCAGTGAGGGGCATCAGCGAGCGTCCACCCATCTGGGATGCTGGAGAGCAAGTCACCTGATGCATGGTTGGTGTCTCCGGCCACCAGAGGTCTCACCTGGCTTGGTTGTGGCCATGTTGTGAAAAAGCAGCCAGTCTTTCCCCTGAGACTGAACCCCTGAGAGCAGAGCATGTCATGTGCTGTGCTGTGCTTGCACTCCCAGCTCCGGCTCTTCGGCAAACTGAACATTCAGGGGTTATTGATATCAAGTTATAAGAGTTAGAAGTGTGAGTACTCACCTAGATGTGCTTGCAGGATCAAGCTAGGCTCCGCCCCTGCTAGGCTCTCTAGCTCCGCCTTCCGGACGTTCTTAGATTAATACAATGACTTATTTCTCACGGTTTTATCATATTTACATTTAAAATTTTGAATTGAATTAGCTTCAACGACTCCTGCATCTAACCTATTCCATTTACTGACAGCTCTAACAGTGAAAAAGTTCTTCCTGATGTCTCTGACTCATTTGCGTCTCCAGTTATCATCTATGACCCCTCGTTCTGCTGTTCCTAGCTTTGAACAACGCTGCTTTGTCTGCTTTGCCAAATTACTTCTATGTTATCATGTTCCCCTATCTCTTCTTTCCTCTACTGTAGTAAGGTCCAATTCTCTCAGTCTTTCCTCATAGCTCAATCCCCTCAGGTTCTGAACGAGTCTCGTTGCTTATCTTTGGACCTTTTCCAGTTTCTTCTTGTCTTTTTTCAGGTAAGGATTCTATGCTGGGGGATGCATATTCAAAAGTGGGTCTCACCTATGCTGTTTATAGGGTTGAGAAAGGTCCTCGTTTGTGTTTGTGCATGTACTCACCTAGTTGTGCTTGCGAGGGTTGAGCTTTGGCTCTTTGGTCCCGAGTGTGTGAGTTTGTTCGTGGATGCATGCATATGTTTATTCACTTATTGCCGGAAATATTGAAATAGTGCCGGAACAACCGTGGATATCTTCAAGAGAAAGAAAATTAAATAGTTTTCTTCAAGAAGTGCCAGACCAATCAGGCTGTGATGTATATGTGGGCCTGCGGGCCGCTTCAAGCAACAGCATGCTTTATACCTGATTGATGGGGTTCTGGGAGATCTACTCCCCCAAGCCCGGCCCGAGGCCAGGCTTGACTTGTGAGAGCTTGGTCCAACAGGCTGTTGCTTGGAGAGGCCCGCAGGCCCACATATCCACCACAGCCCGGTTGGTCCGGCACATCTTGAAGAAAACTATCTAGTTTTCTCTATATTGAAGATGTCCACTGTTGTTCCGGAAATATTTCTTATACTCGCTGGGAGGATGCTGAACAACCGAGGACCTCTGATGTTAATAGTGTTCTCTAATTGTAATAAATTTGAATTAGATCTAGGTATTCCCATCTCTACTGTCAAAACTCTATTGGTCCAAACACTCAGGTCTTATAGGAAAGAAATTACTGACTCCCAACGACCTGAAAGCACCAGTATAAAAAGCTATGATTTATTCAGATCTGAAACCTATATCTATGGACAGCACAAAACGTCGACTAGACTGTGCGACACAGTGGTTGCAAGGATCAGGTTGGGTTACCGTTACCTGTGGTAGGTGGCTACAGGTGACGGGTCTCCCAATCCTGAGCACTCCAGTTGCAAACTCTGTGAGCAGGAACTGCGGCATGATCTCCCGCACTACATCACCGAATGCCCAGTTATTAGAACTTTCAGACCCGTTGGCATGAGGTACCTGGAGCTTTGTAAATATTTTATTCACTCTCGTGTTCTTGAAGATATCCTCATAATGCACCCAGAGTCTGCCAGTGCAGACTACTTATCACATGCCTCTATATGACTAACCATCCTGTGTGATGGGGATTTTTAGCATCACGTAGCTAGCTTTTTGACACACACTGTACTCCCCCTTCATATGGTCTAGGGCAGCTGCACAAATGTAGATGTACCTAAATGTGTTAAAAAAAATTGATTGTGCCTATGGCACCTCTGCTCTTCACTGGTTCTATTCTGCCTTTTCTTCCATATTGTTCACTTCAGTATGTTGTTATTTTACTGTGTAGATTTGGTACCTGGCCCTCCAGTATTCTCCATGTGTATATTATTTGGTATCTCGTCTTCTTTCTAGTAAGTACATTTGGAGAGCTTTGAGACGATCTCAATAATTTAGGTGCTTTACACGTCTATGCGTACCGTATATGTTCTCTGTATTCCCTCTATTTCAGCAATCTCTCCTGCTCTGAAGGGGGGAAGTGAGTACTGAGCAGTACTCAAGACGGGACAACACAAGTGATTTGAAGAGTACAACCATTGTGATGGGATCCCTGGATTTGAGCGTTCTCATAATCCATCCTATCATTTTTCTGGCTGTCGCGTTACTTGCTAGGTTATGCTCCCTAAACGTTAGGTCGTCGTCCATCATTATTCCCAAATCCTTGACATGCTGTTTTCCTACTATGGGTACATTTGATTGTATTGTCAACCTCATTTTTACCGTAACTGAGTACCTGGAATTTATCGCTGTTAAACATCATGTTACTTTCTGTTGCCCAGTCGAAAACTTTATTAATATCTGCTTGAAGTTTTTCAATATCTTCAGCCGAGGCAATTTTCATGCTGATTTTTGCGTCATTTGCAAAGGATGATACAAAGGTGTGCCTTGTAATCGAGTCTATATCTGATATGAGAATAAGGAAAAGCATTGGTGCAAGGACTGTACTATGAGGTACAGAGCTTTTAACTGCGCTTGGATTCAATTTTATATGGTTGACTGTTACTCTTGCGTGTTCTGTTCGACAGAAAAGTGAGTAACCACCGTCCTACTTTACTAGCTATTCCCACTGACATTTTGTGTGCTATCACTCCGTGGTCACATTTATTGAATGCCTTTGCAAAGTCCGTGTATACCACATCTGCATTCTGTTTTTCTTCTAATGCCTCAGTGACTTTGTCGTAGTGGTCAAGTAGCTGTGAGAGAGTGATCTTCCCGCTCTAAATCCATGTTGGCCTGGGTTGTGGAGGTCATTGGTCTCCATGAATCTGGTGACCTGATTCCTGATCACTCACTCAAATTCTTTTGAGAGCCTGTTGGACCAAGCTCTCACGCTTCAATCCTGGCCTCGGGCCGGGCTTGGGAGTAGAAGAGCTCCCAGAACCCCATCCAGGTATAATCCCTTTGTTTACACTGAAATAGGGTGTAGTGAAAACGTTCACAGAGATGGGAGAGAGAGAGTGAAGGTGTTTGATGGGCGAGGGAGTATGTGGGGGGGGGAAGACAGGGATGGTGAATGGCTAAGGGAGATGTGGTGTGAAGATGTATACAGAGAGATGAAGGCAATGTGGTAGGGATACTGAGAGAGGATGTATGTGTGGGGGAGGGGGGGGGGGGGGTAAGTAGCAAACATGTGTATGAGGGGGGTCACCCCCCCCCCCCTACACACCAGAGTGTGTAGGGGGGGTGACGGGTTGGGCATATGTAGGTGGTGATACAAAGGGTGTGTATAGGGTGAAGACTGTATTAAAGGAAGTTACAGTGATGTGAGGAGATGTGTGCACGTGGAGGACGCTGTGGAAGACCCTGAAGGAGACATTGATATCGGGTAAACCCAGGCACCGCCAGCCAACCCTTCTAGTCATTTATGTATTGGAAGAATATGACTATTTTCGCACTGAATTGTAGCTCCAACCGACCCTCCAGTATTTCCTGGGTCTGAAGCACACACCCACAAGCCAAACAGTCTCAGTCTCAACAAACAAACAGTTTACAGTCTCCGTGGTGTAGTGGTAAGACACTCGCCTGGCGTTCCGCGAGCGCTATGTCATGGGTTCGTATCCTGGCCGGGGAGGATTTACTGGGCGCAATTCCTTAACTGTAGCCTCTGTTTAACGCAACAGTAAAATGTGTACTTGGATGAAAAAACGATTCTTCGCGGCGGGGATCGTATTCCAGGGACCTGCCCGAAACGCTACGCGTACTAGTGGCTGTACAAGAATGTAACAACTCTTGTATATATCTCAAAAAAAAAAAAAAACATACTTCATGTGCGTGTCGCAGGAAGGACATATAAACACACACCTTCCAAATGTTGAATACTTGTTTACTTGAAACCACACCGACACTATTCACTTCAATTAAATGCCTAAGCTGATTAGAGTCACACGCGCCTAAAGCAAACTATAATGAGGCTACAAACTGGCAGCTCCAGAGATGTAAGACCATTAATGAGATCACTCTTGAGTGGGATGCTGCAACTCCTCTCTCTCTCTCTCTCTCTCTCTCAGTTGCCTCCACTGACTGACAGAGGCGTCCCCCATGTAGTATATTGTTAATTCTACAACCACTGAACTGCTGACCTCTGGGTTTTAATTCCATTCTCTGCGATCCTCCACTTGTATACATTCTCTGCGATCCTCCACTTGTATACATTCTCTGCGATCCTCCACTTGTATACATTCTCTGCGATCCTCCACTTGTATACATTCTCTGCGATCCTCCACTTGTATACATTCTCTGCGATCCTCCACTTGTATACATTCTCTGCGATCCTCCACTTGTATACATTCTCTGCGATCCTCCACTTGTATACATTCTCTGCGATCCTCCACTTGTATACATTCTCTGCGATCCTCCACTTGTATACATTCTCTGCGATCCTCCACTTGTATACATTCTCTGCGATCCTCCACTTGTATACATTCTCTGCGATCCTCCACTTGTATACATTCTCTGCGATCCTCCACTTGTATACATTCTCTGCGATCCTCCACTTGTATACATTCTCTGCGATCCTCCACTTGTATACATTCTCTGCGATCCTCCACTTGTATACATTCTCTGCGATCCTCCACTTGTATACATTCTCTGCGATCCTCCACTTGTATACATTGATGCCGGGTGTCGAAGCCCGGTAACTGTTTATCAGGAACTGCTATCGATCTGAAGGTCCCTAGAACGTTGCCTCAACTGCCTTGCTGGTGCTCTTTCCCTTCTCTTCCCTCTCGCCGATAAGGACTCGGAGGTAAGGGCAGGGAGTGAGGGCAGGGAGTGAGGGCAGGGAGTCTCAGAGCAGGCAGCAGCTCCCCGCATCAGAGACCTGAGAGTTGGTAACTATAGTTCCTTCATACTTCATGCCAATAGTTCGGAGTTGGAACCAGTCCTCTTACATCTTCGAAGTATAAATTATTATGTATCTTTCTCGTCTGTGCTCAAGGGAATACAGATTAAGACATTTTCAACTTTCCCAATAATTAGGATGTTTTATCGAATGGATTTGGGCAGTAAAAAGATCTCTGTACGTTCTCCAGGTCTGCAATTTATCCATGTTTGAATGGGCCTGTTAGCGTGCGACAATACTCCACCCTAGAGAGCACTAGTGTCTTACAAAGTACAATCACTGGTATGGTATCAATTGGCAGAAATTTTGTTTAACTTGTAACAAACATGTTTTCTGTGGCCCATTGGAAGATTTAAACCTCCAAACTTATTTACATCTGTTTGGAGGTTCATTGCGTCCTTTGAATTGTCAATTTTCAAAAATCCTTGTGTTGTTTGCAAAGGTATTACAGTGTTTGTCGTTGTCTGTATCCTATATGATGATGATGATAATTATTGTAACAAGTACAGTACCCTGGAGGATTGAGCTTTACACAGTGGATGGTTCAGATTTTACTTTGTTAAGTATTGTTTTCTGGGTTCTGTTTGTTAGGAAATTTAAAATACATGTTCCTACTTTGCCACTGCTACTATTCCTGAGCAATAACATGATGACCACATTTGTCGAAAGCTATCGCGAAATCCAAGTATATTACACCAGCGTTTTGTATGTCTTCCATGGCACTTACGGCTATGTCATAGTTGTCTCATAAGTGAGAGAGGCAGGACGCCCTGTTCTGAAACCCATGTTGCCCATTGTTATGTAAACGCTGTGACTCAGCGAGTTTTGTGATCGAGCTTCTTAGTACTCTTTAAAAGATGTGTGTGACGTTAGTGCATCTTCTTTACTGCCTCCTTTGTAGAGTGACACGATTTCCGTAGTTTTACGTGTGTTCTGGGATAACACCAGTATCTAGACTCCATTTCCTAATCAATGGAGATGCGGAATGCATGGGCATGATGTTTATGGCTAGTTCAAGGTCCCGTAGGGTTAAGGTGACATGTGTTGACGATAGTCACAATGACGTGGCTTGGTTTGTTGTGGTTTGAACAAACCACAATGAGTTGTGGTTTGGTCATCTTAAGGTGACACGGGTTGATGTTCCAGCTGCATTAAAAAATTCACTTGAATTATCGACCTGCAGTGTGTTCAGGGGTTCACTGAAAATAGTCGCGTACTGTATCATTATTTCACTTATTTCCTTGCTGTCATCTCTAACATCTAAAAGGTCCATCTACCATGGGCCAGATCTCATTGCTAGATGTAGTATTTGTTCAGTATTTTGCATGAGAGAAAAATTAATTTGGGGTTACTTTCCATTTCACTGATGATCTTTTTCCCATCTTTGCCCCTATTGGATTGTATATGGATTGATCTTAGATTGATTCTTGTAGCTTGAGCTCGATCATTTCTATTTCTCTACATAGCCTTGTCCTGGTCCTTCTTGGGAGAGAGTGGGCGTTTAAGTGGTTCTACAGTTGGTTTTCTTCGTCTATCCAGACGCCTTGCTCATCCCAATTCGAATCTTTTTTCTTTTGTTTTTCCTTAGTGATATGTGACTTGATGCTAGACTTAAGAGTCTAGTGTTGCTTTGCCTATTTTCTCGAGCCACTGAACTGGATTTGTAATCAAGCTGCGTGTCGAAGATTAATTCTGTGAGGTCTTGGTTTACTAGTTCCAAGATAATCAGTTTATTATCGAAATTAAATGGCTGAATTCTTCTCGTGGATGTGAAACTGTCTGTGTATGTTGCCCCCTGCTTTGATTAGGGTGTGATCTGGGTAACGTGTGTTTGTGATTATTATATTCCTAACCAGTTCGTCTTTGTTTGTGAAGATAAGGTCTAGAGGGGGTTTCGTTTCTAAACCAACAACCACTATGTGTTGGTTTAAGGCAAATCTGTTACACATCCGTTTGAGTGTGACGCTCATTTTGACTCCTTACTGGTGTTCACTCCGATATAACGGTATTTGCTACATGTTCTCTTTTTAAATGCTGTAAATTGGTCACCAAGCAAGATGATGTTTGAGGCTGGTAGAATTCAGACGTCTAATCTATCGACGATGCATGAAAGCCATGTGACTTAGGACCCTAGTGTCCGTGTCTACGTCTTAGTGGCTCTAAGGCCTAGCGTCTTAGATACATGGGAAGGGGACCAATAATGTAATGCATTAGCAAGACAACTTATTGGAATGTTGGCCATATGGGTGTTAGAGAACTTCAACTTAGTGTTCTACAAACACTTGAGCATTCATCTATATCTGAAGCCCTGCCTCAGGACGCATTTTGGCGTCTTCACGACACTTTCGGTGCCATCCATTAATTTTTTATTATTCTTATTAATAAGTATAAACATTGTGAGTATTTAATATTGGGTTGTGTGCTCACCGGCAATGCTCGGCCCACCACCTGGTGCGATGCTGGTGATCGGCCGGGCATGTGGCAGTGTTAAGCCGGATCATCCCAAGCCGGACCAACCCAAGCCGGACCAACCCAAGCCGGACCAACCCAAGCCGGACCAACCCAAGCCGGACCAACCCAAGCCGGACCAACCCAAGCCAGACTAACCCAAGCCAGACCAACCCAAGCCGGACCAACCCAAGCCGGACCAACCCAAGCCAGACCAACCCAAGCCAGACCAACCCAGAGAGTTGAGCACTGGTGATCTCCACATTAAATAAGGCTACCAGAAGACCCGCTCCAACGCAGACTTGGTCGTCGGTAAAAAGATTCTTACAAGACATGCAGGAAGTGGAGAGCCCCCCTCCACTCTCTTAATGTGGAGGGGCTCCACATTAATGTATGGCATGTTACCACTCTGCTAGTGATGATGACACCTTTATTGCAAGTCATAGACAAGTGATCTGGAGGATCAACAAAGTACTGCAATCTTCTTGCCAGATTATCAGCCGTGTGAGTACTAAATCAAGTGGTCACGCGCGGTCTGGTAAGAGGAACCCTCCCGTTTGTGCTAAGCAACGTTAGATGTAAACTATTTCTGTTACTGCTGTTTGGGAAGCACTAATATTCCTCCTCAATGTAATATTCTTATGTGTGTTGGATATTATGACTTCTGAAGGAACTATTGTCACAAGAGATGGTTTACCAACAGAGCAATGTTACATGAACTGCGTGTTTGATTGGTCCCTGCCGCCGGAGGTGGCTAGTTTATTTACACCCTATACTCATCCTGTGAGCGGTAGCGCAAAAAAAGGCCACAAAAACTATCAGACCTCAACTGACATTATTACGTTAACAATTACATCTACATTGCACACACCATATATTTAGACTGTCAGCTAGTAAGACAGACTGTTCCATTTCAATAGCTATGTACTTAGAGTTCATTATACATTAATAATACGTCTTTTTGCTAATACATAATTGTTTGAGCTAAGGAAATGTAGATATTACAGTCACAGAAAGGCTGCTGTTTGTTATTATTAATTTTCACAATACACTACTTCTTAATCTCGTATCATTTATCTATTGGAAGCGAAATATAGATTTATTGCAAGGATTTCAGATATTCTATTCTTAGTAACAAGATGATTTGCCATTTCTTACAGCGTGAGTTTAGATTTATCTCTAAATGACTCAATTTTATTATAGTCTAAGATATAGTTCTCAAGTGTGTGTCCCTGTCTTTGTCCACACTTCACACTTTACTTCATCTAGATCCCTATACAAGCCGAACTGCCAGAGGTAACTGTAGCCAGGTCTTATTCGCGCAGTGATAACGTCTAAGTCTACTGTGTTACTTGCCCCATACACATGTTTTACTTCACACATTTCATTGTGATAAACAATGGACCTGCTAGTTCCAGTTTGCACTGTTCTGCTTTCTAAAAATTCATCAAAGAGTTCTCGTCTAATGAGACTTTTAAGGGACCTATTTGATAACTCAAGATTCCGTTCAATACTGTCTTTATTTACTGCAACATTAGCAAGGGCGTCAACTTTATCATGTTCCTGCAGGCCAATGTGAGAAGAATTCACAACATATTTATATTTACCCCCTTATTAAGTATGCTTATATATCTATGTGTGGCTTCTGAGAAAAAGCACGTTACTTGATTGTAAAATATTTAATGGTAGTAGAGAGGAAAGAGAGTCAGAAATAATTAAGCTGTCTGCTTCAGTGTTCTCAATAATTTTGAGTGCTACGAGTATTGTTACCAGTTCAACTTGCAAGGTGCACCTGGAGCTGCCGTGAGGTACAGACATGTCGCCTGGCCTCTGGTAGTTTGGGGTATTTGCCGTTTTCGTCGCCAGGGGGTGTGGGCGTCCCCACCCTCCCTGCAGTTGCTGCTTGGTCGGTGTTGACGTCGCACGCTTGCGATGGGAGGCCTTCTCCCTCCTGTGATGAGAGTACACTCCGTGGGACTGGAGTTTACGGGCCGTGTTGGCTATCCTCTAGTTGAGCTTGTCATGTGTGACATGCTCCATGTCCCGGTCGACGACGTCTACGGAGTTGAGCTGGTAACTGCTCACCGGGTTATTATCAAGTTGGCGGGGGAGGTGGTGATGAACCGTGCGTTCCTCCGCCGTTATGAGGGGCGTTCCTTGTCGCTGCCAGATGGTGCCGGCTCTGTGACCATTACAGACCGTAGTGGTGCCCTGACCTACGTGAGTGTGCATGGGGCGCCCTTGGAGTTTCCCGAAGATCTCCTCCGGCGTTACTTCCAGCAGTTTGGCGTGGTCGTCAGTGTGCGGGTGCACACGCTGTCCTCAGAGAGGTATCAGGGTAAGCGGACGAACATTCGTACCCTTGGGATGCGCCTGAGATCTGACATCCCTTCTTCGGTCCGGCTTCTGGGGTACTACGTCCGGGTATACTATGCCCGGCAACCCCGTACTTGCTTTCGGTGTGGCCTGTTGGGGCATCAGGCTGCCTGGTGCTCGGAGGCTGCAGTCGCTCCTGTGAACCTGTTCCGGGAGGAGGATTTCCCGCCGCTCCCTGTTGGGGTGGATTCCGTGGGCAAGGATGTTGACGTCCCGCTGGCTGCTGCGGCTCCCCCTGCGTCGCCCGGCGGTCCTCCTAATGGTGCGGCCCCTCCTCCGGGTGTTCCAGTGCCGTCGGCTGATCTTCCTGCCCCTGTCGCTGTCCCAGCAGCTCCTGGGGGTCTTCCAGATGGTCTCTGCGTGTCGTCGACGTCTTCGTCTTCCTCGTCTCCTGCTGCTGCGATTGGACTTGCGCCCTCGCCGGGTGTCTCTGCTGAGCTGGGTGCTGGGGGGGCTGTGGAGCATCCTGTTGTGTGCAGCCCGGTTCCCTCTGCGGTTGAGGCTGCTGCCGTCATGCGACGGGCATCGGTTCACATGGCTTGTGAAGCCCTTGGTTCTGGGTCCGCCTCCGGCTCTGAGGATGTGTGGCTGGAGCCCAAGCAGTCCCGGCGTTCTTCTACTGCTTGAGCTGATGTGGAGGATTTCGACGCCGGTGGGTCTTCGGGCGATGATGTGGTGGATTCGGGTGCTTCGTTCTATGTCGATGGTGGTTGCTGACGTCCATGTGCCTGCTGATGACGACGATTCTGCTTATGATTTACCTCCTGTTCTTTCTTCTGCAGAAGGTTCTCCGCAGTGTGGGTGGTCGCTCCTCCGGACGTCGGTGGTGTGGGTGCTGGTGCGGGCCGCGACCTCGTGCTGGTGCTGAAGAAGGATGCTCGACGTTGGGGGTCCCTGCAGGTGACACGTCCGGTGGTTGCCACGGGGCTCTGTGGGGCTGCCAAGGAGGCTACCAGTGCGCTGCCCGTTGCTCGGCCCCGTGGGGGAAAGCACCTCCCAATCGTCTTGGCCTCCGGCGTGGCGTATGATGGGAAGCAGAACCCTTTGTCGTTTCACTTTGTTGATTGCGTGCAGCCTGTTCCGTGGTGCCCCTCGTCCGTCTGGGTTCTGCAGGCTCGGTGTTTTGTTGTGGGTGTGCTGGACTTGATGACTGATCCTCGTACGGTCACACAGTCACCCAGTTCCGGAAAACATCATGTTGCTTTGGGAGGCGTATTGTGTTCGTTTCCCGGCGGCGGAGTGGCCGGAAAAGTATGAATAATTTGAGTAGTTTGTGTGATTGCTGTGTGTTTATTGTGTGAATGGGACCTGTGGTATGTTCTGCTATGTGTTATAATTTATTGTGCGCCTTTCAGGCCGGTGTTATGTTTAGTTTTCTCATGACCCTGTTTATTGTGTTTCTTATATTTCTTAACATGCTTTGCGTGTAGCTATACCACTCACTGATTATCTGTTCCTTTGAGTCTGTTGTGTTATGTGTCCCTCTGGCTATGATGTTTGCCCTATTGTGTTCTGTGCTTGTGCCTCTCCTTTTATTTCTTGCACGGCCGGTGGTTATTTGTGCGTGTTCTTGTTTATTGTTTGTGTTGTTATTATGCCAGGTGTGGCTTATGTTTGTTTCTTGGCTTGTATATTTTTATATATATTTTTTTGTTATCCTAATGCTTTCCCAATGTGTTATGATTGTTTTGTTTTATGTGTTATTATGTTTTGTGTATTGCTAGCCTGTTTACGCTATTTCCTCTTGTGTTCTGTTGATGTTTGTTGTTTTTGTGCTGTGCTGTCAGTCCTTCTGGCCGGTGGTTTTTTGTTTTGATTATTTTGTTTCTTCTGTTCTTTTTATTGTATTTATTGCCTTATACTTGCATGTAAAAAAAAAAAAAAAAAAAAAAGTTCAACTTGCAAGGTGGATGTCCAGTTAGTGATTTTGATTCGCAATCTCCCTAGAATTTGTTGATTGATAGTGTAGAGGGTGGGATTTTTGTTTTATCTGGAGCATACCAGGAGAGGGTTTATGGCTAACCCTATGGAGAGGTTTTTTTCAGAAGTTCTTGTATTCCCCGAGCCCGGCCTGGGGCCAGGCTCGACTTGTGATAACTTGGTTCAACAGGCTGTTGCTTGGAGCGGCCCGCAGGCCCACAAGTCCACTAGAGACTGGTTGGTCCGGCACTTCTTGCAAGAACCTGTCTAAGTGTCTCTTGAATACATCCACCTTTGTCCCAGCAATATTTCTAATGCTTCCTGGGAGGGTGTTTAACAGCTGTGGCTGATGTTCAGACAGTGTTCTCTGATTGTGCCTATGATACCTCTATATCTCACTGGTTCTCATTTCCTTCAGTACCTTTCGCTCCAGTATGTTGTTATTCTACTGCACAAATTTGGGACAAGGCCCTCCAGTATTTTTTTTTGGCATAAATTAATTGAATTATTAGTTAATATTAGTACTTTAAATTGAATTTTCATTGTCTTACTTTGTAAAATATAATGTGTACTGCCCAAGAAATGGGTATGGGGTGCATAATGAGTAAACTCAACTCGAACTCTAGTGATAAATTACACTCTATTTAGTTATTTCACCTTTCAGTAAGGGGAGTAAACTGGATGTTACTCGCTTTATTAAGCCAAAATGTAAAGATTGATTTTGACTGATGTTCATCTGTTTAGTTCAACTATTTTTGTAACAATTTGTGTACCTTGTTACAGAAGTAGTTTCTTATTCTGAATTTGACAACTGTAATGATTTTAACATCATTGATAAATGTACCTTGCAAATCTAAATCTAATACTTGAGTAAACATATTATAACTTCTGAAATATCATATTATTATGACTCTCTTAGGTAAAAAATTTACTATACATTTATGTAAACTAAACTAAATGTGACAGTGTCAGACCACGGAGGAAGAATCGAAACAGGAATTTCCTTAAGTACTTTCGTATATTAATACATCTTCAGAAGGAATGAAGATGTATTAATATATATACATAAGCTAAACATGTGTGCGCGCGCGCGCGCGTGCAAAACGAACATTTATGCATAAAGTTATGACTGATTAAATAACTTTGTTCATTTACGTGTATTATGACTACAACGCTGATCTTAACTAAATTACTGAAGGATTATGTGAGGTTGAAATTATTATTCCTGAATAAATTATTTGTATAATGAACGTTCTGAGTTTACCACCTTATGTACTGTTATTAACTGTTTATGTACAGTGGATGTTCTAACATCATCATTCACTACAGTGTGTATGTAACTATAGCATCAGTATACTCTAGTAACTGGTGTTCCAATACCAAAGTTTACACCTTAAATAACTCTCATTCCAGCAACAAGCGATATTAGCCTAGCATGAAACCATCCAGCCTTTTAGCTTGCACAAAACTCGGGCTTCTATGTCAGTAACTCGCATAGACAAGAAAAAACAGGGGGGGGGGGGATTAGGAGTCGAAGTGAATTTTACAACCCGTTCTCGCACTTTCTTACAGTCAATATTGACTTATTAAATAAGTGCATATATAACATACTAATTTATTGTGAATATTTTAGTTTACCTTGAAAAGCTTCATAGAAAACACCGACCTTACCTAACCTTCTTAGTATGTTAAGATAAGCATCTTATTGCTTCGTAATTACAATTATTACTTAACCTATACCTATAATAGGTTAAGTAATAATTGTAATTACGAAGCAATAAGATGCTTATCTTAACATACTAAGAAGGTTAGGTAAGGTCGGTGTTTTCTATGAAGCTTTTCAAGGTAAACTAAAATATTCACAATAAATTAGTATGTCACATATGCACTTATTTAATAAGTTAATATTGACTATACGAAAGTGCGAGAACGGGTTGGAATTTTAATGCAACTTTCAAAGTCAGACAAGAAATTTGCGTTTTCTGAAGGACATGGACGAATGGAATGGAATTTCAATGGACGAATTTCGCCTCTGTCTGTCTGTCTGTCTACGCGTATGCATGACTCTTCTCCCCTCCCCCCCCCGTCTATATATAACAAAATGCCGTCTAAATTCGGCGATAAATGCATAGATGTTATTTTTTTAAGGAACTTCTACTCTCTCGATTGGAATATTGATGCACACTAATAGCCCAATTTAAAGCTGGTATAACCGCTGACTTAACATAAGCACACAAATTTAACCGCCAACACCAACGTGCAGAACCTCCTGACAACACCTTAAAAAGCGTCCAAACTGAATTGCATCGTGGAGCGAAGGCAAGATAGCTCATATTCCATGACAAAACCTACACAGATATAATTATTTAATCTGCCCGAAACGCTGCGCGTACTAGTGGCTTTACAAGATTGTAATTACTATCCTATGTATCCTCACAATCCCAATGTACCTTCTTGTATATAAATAAATAAAAATAAAATAAATAAATAAATTTATGAGAGAAGGGGGGGGGCCCGGTACACCGTGGAGGCCCGACATTTGACTTCATTACGCCCGACACCGGATTTCAGCCGAATTCAAAGCTGGAAAAAATGGAGACCCTGAGTATGTGCAAAGATCATTTACTGCTAGAATATGCTCACTAAAACATCGAAATTATGCGGACTGATATATTAAATGTATATTCTCATGAGCGCAGGCGGGAGAGATACATAATAATTTACACGTGGAAAATAGTAGAGGGGCTGGTCCCAAACCTGCACACAGAAATAACATCACATGAGACCAGAAGACATGGCAGGATGTGCAGAATACCCCCGTTGAAGAGCAGAGGTGCAACAGGTACTCTGAGAGAGAACTATCAACATCAGAGGCCCGAGACTGTTCAACACGCTTCCACTACACATAAGGGGCATAACTGGCCGACCCCTCACAGTTATCACCCGTCACAGTTCAAGAGAGAACTGGATAAACACCTGCAAAAAATAACTGATCAACCAGGCTGTGACTCATACGTCAGGCTGCGAGCAGCCGCGTCCAACAGCCTGGGTGACCACTCCATCAACTAGGTGACCTGGTCAGAGACCGGGCCCCCCTACTCCCCCCCCCCCCCTCCGAATCATCCAAAGGTACCCGACCCGGGACTTCATTAATGACGTTGAATGTATCTGTATTTACTAAAATTTTACTCAGAAATCATTTGAACTCTGCAATCATTTTCAGTTTAATTATAAGCCAGGCAAGATCCCGTTTTCACTTTCTAAATCGGATATTTGAATTAGAAACCCTGCAATACGCTCTAAATCGCTTTAAAACCCTCACAGTGTTATTCTTCAATCCGGCGCACAAGAGTAGCCTGGCTGGACCTCTCGCCTCCACACACAGATGTTGTCATTCCAGCGAGGAGTAAAAATATATATATATATATTTTTCCCCATTTTGTTCGTTCACTATTCACATAATTTTAATTCGTTCACATTCTTCCATTTACATAGACAACGATTTTTGTTATCAGGTTCTTTGACTTTTGTTTCACTGGAGATGGTTCATTGTGAGTTGTGAAGCATCGCGCCGAATGAAAGCCCGCGAGTCGAATCCCGGGACTTTTTTTTTTTTTTTTAGTTCATTTTGTTCACCTTTGTGTGTGAACCTCACCAGCGCGGCTGGCCGTTGTGATAAACAATTTGGTGTGGGGGTTCGGATCCTGGCCGGCTGAGGATTGACCGGGTGCCAATCCTTAACTGTAGCCTCTGTTCACCCAGCAGTAAAATGGGTACCTGGTTGTTAAACGATTTGGCGGGTCGTATTCCGGGGGAAATTAGGAATAAAGACCTGCCCGACACGCTACGCGTACTAGTGGTTGTACAAGAATGTAACAACTCTTGTATATATATTTGAAAAAATATATAATTGTACAGCACTTCAATCACCTACTTTGGGTGAAGGCTCACTCACTCACTATGTACTGGAGCAGATCTCTGATCCTGTCACGGCGGGACAGGATTAGAGCCTGTGTGCGCTCACACAGTAGAGCACGCTCACAATGTGTGCTCACGTCGGCAGAAGAGGGAAAAAACAAATGGGCCTAGCCGCGCTGGTGATAAACTCCAGGGATGTCACACGCCATGGTTCAGCCTCGTCTCTTGGTTATCTTGAGGTTATCTTGAGATGATTTCGGGGCTTTTTGTGTCCCCGCGGCCCGGTCCTCGACCAGGCTTCCACCCCCAGGAAGCAGCCCGTGACAGCTGACTAACACCCAGGTACCTATTTTACTGCTAGGTAACAGGGGCATAGGGTGAAAGAAATTCTGCCCATTGTTTCTCGCCGGCGCCCGGGATCGAACCCGGGACAACAGGATCACAAGTCCAGTGTGCTGTCCGCTGGTCCGGTGGCCCCCATAGGCCATGATTCTCTCGTCTCATGGCCCCCATAGGCCGTGATTCTCTCGTCTCTTGGCCCCCATAGGCCGTGATTCTCTCGTCTCATGGCCCCCATAGGTCGTGATTCTCTCGTCTCTTGGCCCCCATAGGCCGTGATTCTCTCGTCTCATGGCCCCCATAGGTCGTGATTCTCTCGTCTCTTGGCCCCCATAGGCCGTGATTCTCTCGTCTCTTGGCCCCCATAGGTCGTGATTCACTCAACTCCTGGCCACTACAAGACGCAAGTCTTCAAGTGACCAAACTCTTCCTTGGAAAACACAGACTTTAAAATTAATTAAATTACGACATTCGTATCAGTTCCGGAAAATCATGCCAAGTGTTACACCTTATTGAGCCACACCGCAGCTCCAGCCTGGAGTCCATATTTAGCTAAACACAAGACAAAGTTAGAGAAGATTCAGCGGTATGCCACCAGGCTCGTCCCGGAACTGAGAGGTATGAGCTACAAGGAAAGGCTAAGGGAGCTGAACCTCACGTCCATGGAAAACAGAAGAGTAAGGAGAGACATGATAACCACCTACAAAATTCTCAGGGGAATTGACAGGGTGGACAAAGACAAACTCTTCAGCACGTGTGGGACACGAACAAGGGGACACAGGTGGAAACTTAGTACCCAGATGAGCCACAGAGACGTTAGAAAGAATTTTTTCAGTGTCAGAGTAGTTAATAAATGGAATGCATTAGGCAGTGATGTGGTGGAGGCTGACTCCATACACAGTTTCAAGTGTAGATATGATAGAGCCCAATAGGCTCAGGAACCTGTACACCAGTCGATTGACAGTTGAGAGGCGGGACCAAAGAGACAAAGCTCAACCCCCGCAAGCACAATTAGGTAAGTACCGCTTTAAGGGGACGCGGCACAGGTACTGAGGTCCCCCCCCCCCCCCTGCCATGCTCAACTACTCCAGTGCAAGACGAGACAAAACAAAAGTTCCCTCCCAAGAGGTAATCAAATACCTTGAAACAAGCAACAAGATCTGAAGAAAAAAAAAATATTTACTGAAGTAGATAAATTCTCAGAGCGAACAGCAGTTCATTAAATCAGGAGTAAGGGGGGCGGTGAGCCCCCAGCAGGTGGAGAAGTGCACAGCAGCAGTTGGAAGGAAAGACATAGGTGGTAATCTACTATCTACCCGTGCCAGAGTCTGGAGAAGGAGAGAAATAGGCGGTAATCTACTATCTACCAGTGCCAGAGTCTGGAGAAGAAGAGAAATAGGCGGTAATCTACTATCTACCTGAGCCAGAGTTTGGAGAAGGGGAGAAATAGGCGGTAATCTACTATCTACCATAGCCAGAGTCTGGAGAAGGGGGAGAAATAGGCGGTAATCTACTATCTACCACAGCCAGAGTCTGGAGAAGGAGAGAAATGGGCGGTAATCTACTATCTACCATAGCCAGAGTCTGGAGAAGGAGAGAAATAGGCGGTAATCTACTATCTACCAGTGCCAGAGTCTGGAGGAGAGAAATAGGCGGTAATCTACTATCTACCACAGCCAGAGTCTGGAGAAGGAGAGAAATGGGCGGTAATCTACTATCTACCAGTGCCAGAGTTTGGAGAAAGGAGAGAAATAGGCGGGAATCTACTATCTACCAGTGCCAGAGTCTGGAGAAAGGAGAGAAATAGGCGGGAATCTACTATCTACCAGTGCCAGAGTCTGGAGAAAGGAGAGAAATAGGCGGGAATCTACTATCTACCAGTGCCAGAGTCTGGAGAAGGGAGGCCAGAAAAAGGTCCCAGAAAACCCCTCACCAAAATTCGTGAGCAATGTTGGTGATGGGAACACTGGTGATGGGAACACTGGTGATGGGAACACTGGTGATGGGCACACTGGTGATGGGCACACTGGTGATGGGCACACTGGTGATGGGCACACTGGTGATGGGCACACTGGTGATGGGCACACTGGTGATGGGCACACTGGTGATGGGCACACTGGTGATGGGCACACTGGTGATGGGCACACTGGTGATGGGCACACTGGTGATGGGAACACTGGTGATGGGAACACTGGTGATGGGAACACTGGTGATGGGAACACTGGTGATGGGAACACTGGTGATGGGAACACTGGTGATGGGCACACTGGTGATGGGCACACTGGTGATGGGCTGGGAAGGTTCCCAGTGAAGGGGAGGATCTTAGTGACGTGAACTACACGGTAGGTGGGACAGGTCCGAGGAGGATATGGAGGAAACTAAGAACAAGTACGAGATGTGAGCAGCACCACAAGCGGAGGGCAAGAACAGGAAAGCAACAACACGATCAGTGGGCAAGAACAGGGAAGCAGGAACACAAGCAGCGGGCAAGAACAGGGAAGCAGGAACACAAGCAGCGGGCAAGAACAGGGAAGCAGCAACACAAGCGGCGGGCAAGAACAGGGAAGCAGCAACACTAGCAGTGGGCAAGAACAGGGAAGCAGCAACACAAGCAGCGGGCAAGAACAGGGAAGCAACAACACAAGCAGTGGGCAAGAACAGGGAAGCAGCACGACAAGCAGTGGGCAAGAACAGGGAGGCAGCAACACAAGCAGTGGGCAAGAACAGGGAGGCAGCAACACAAGCAGTGGGCAAGAACAGGGAGGCAGCACCACAAGCAGCGGGCAAGAACAGGGAAGCAGCACCACAAGCAGTGGGCAAGAACAGGGAGGCAGCAACACAAGCAGCGGGCAAGAACAGGGAGGCAGCACCACAAGCAGTGGGCAAGAACAGGGAGGCAGCAACACAAGCAGTGGGCAAGAACAGGGAGGCAGCAACACAAGCAGTGGGCAAGAACAGGGAGGCAGCACCACAAGCAGTGGGCAAGAACAGGGAGGCAGCACCACAAGCAGTGGGCAAGAACAGGGAGGCAGCAACACAAGCAGTGGGCAAGAACAGGGAGGCAGCAACACAAGCAGTGGGCAAGAACAGGGAGGCAGCACCACAAGCAGTGGGCAAGAACAGGGAGGCAGCAACACAAGCAGTAGGCAAGAACAGGGAAGCAGCAACACAAGCAGTGGGCAAGAACAGGGAGGCAGCAACACAAGCAGTGGGCAAGAACAGGGAGGCAGCAACACAAGCAGTGGGCAAGAACAGGGAAGCAGCAACACAAGCAGTGGGCAAGAACAGGGAAGCAGCAACACAAGCAGTGGGCAAGAACAGGGAGGCAGCACCACAAGCAGTGGGCAAGAACAGGGAGGCAGCAACACAAGCAGTGGGCAAGAACAGGGAGGCAGCAACACAAGCAGTGGGCAAGAACAGGGAGGCAGCACCACAAGCAGTGGGCAAGAACAGGGAATCAGCAACACAAGCAGTGGGCAAGAACAGGGAAGCAGCAACACAAGCAGTGGGCAAGAACAGGGAGGCAGCACCACAAGCAGTGGGCAAGAACAGGGAGGCAGCAACACAAGCAGTGGGCAAGAACATGGAGGCAGCAACACAAGCAGTGGGCAAGAACAGGGAGGCAGCACCACAAGCGGAGGGCAAGAACAGGGAGGCAGCAACACAAGCAGTGGGCAAGAACAGGGAGGCAGCAACACAAGCAGTGGGCAAGAACAGGGAAGCAACAACACAAGCAGTGGGCAAGAACAGGGAAGCAGCAACACAAGCAGCGGGCAAGAACAGGGAAGCAGGAACACAAGCAGTGGGCAAGAACAGGGAAGCAGGAACACAAGCAGCGGGCAAGAACAGGGAAGCAGGAACACAAGCAGCGGGCAAGAACAGGGAAGCAGCAACACAAGCAGTGGGCAAGAACAGGGAGGCAGCAACACAAGCAGTGGGCAAGAACAGGGAAGCAGCAACACAAGCAGTGGGCAAGAACAGGGAAGCAACAACACAAGCAGTGGGCAAGAACAGGGAAGCAACAACACAAGCGGAGGGCAAGAACAGGGAAGCAGCAACACAAGCGGTGGGCAAGAACAGGGAAGCAGCAACACAAGCAGTGGGCAAGAACAGGGAAGCAACTCAACAGGTCAGTATATCATATCAATCTGTCGAGGCTTTCATCTAAAAAGCATCTATATAGCTTCCTGCAAGGAGTGCCAGACCAACCAGGCTGTAGTGGATAGGTGGGCCTGCGGGCCGCTCCAAGCAACACAGCCTGTTGGACCAAGCTCTCACAAGTAGATCAACTCCCAGCTAGAACCCTCTCCAGGTAGGATCCATGTAACTGAGCTTTCACTAGTGACTTGCTCAATGTACACACCTCTTGTCCAATCAGCACTGGTTTTCGAACCCCCATAACCCAAGTTTAAAACCCCACCAGTTCATTGGATATGAGAAGCATTAATGTACACGAATGCAAATCAATTTACTAATAAGGGAGTAGAGCTAAAAGAATGGATGCCACAAAAGCCACAAATTATTGCAATTATGGAAACAAAACTATAAGCGTTATAGAGAACACGATCTTTTCCAAGAGGTTACCAGGTAATATGGTGAGGTTACCAGGTAATATGGAATGAAGGGCGAGCAGTGGGGGGGAGGGCTGGCCTTACTGTTACTGCTCAACTGCAGCTTTGAGGAAAGAGAATTATTTGACAAAACTGGTCAGTAGAAAAACATGGTAGGAACTGTAACTATGAAGATTGTGCTAGCTGGTATTTATAACCCCTCGATACACAGAAACTCTCGAGAAGAATACGACCAATGCTTTGAGACTTGCCTGAAAGTAATGGTGGACAAGATACCAGTACTTTAGAATTATAACCACGCCTAGCATAGAGGGTTGAGTAATGAAGGGGTTAATTTTCACCCAAGGGGGTGAAAAGGCACAGAGCCCCAACCTTACGGATACAGCTCACACGCACTTCTTGAGGCAACATATCACAGAACTGACAAGATGAATGGGAGGAGGAACCACCAGACCTTGTACGTGCCCAAAACGAGGCATATGGTTATCTTGAGGTTATCTTGAGATGATTTCGGGGCTTTAGTGTCCCCGCGGCCCGGTCCTCGACCAGGCCTCCACCCCCAGGAAGCAGCCCGTGACAGCTGACTAACACCCAGGTACCTATTTTACTGCTAGGTAACAGGGGGCATAGGGTGAAAGAAACTCTGCCCATTTTTTCTCGCCGGCGCCCGGGATCGACCCCGGGACCACAGGATCACAAGTCCAGTGTGCTGTCCGCTCGGCCGACCGGCTCCCACTCCCAAATGGTGAGAAGACCTGGAAGGTAGAAGGTAAGAGGTGCCTCTAGGAGCTAGTGTCTACTGCAGTAGTGCCGTCGCCTACACAGTGAGGGCACGAGAGGCGGTCACACCAAGGAGTAAGCCACCAGGAGACAAAAAGTGAGGGGAGAGAAGTATCAGGGGAAAGCACCAAGCCATTACGACTGTATAGCACTTGGAAGGGATCAGGATAAGGATTTGGGATGGGACGGCAGGTAGGAATGGTGCCCAAGAAGTGAAATGATGAAATTCATATCCCGGAAATGTGCTGTTGCCAGAGCTGTTTATCCTAATCAAAAATGAAACAGACGTGAAACGCGTATGGTTCAATAGAACATATGGTTCAATAGACAATGCAGGGAAGAGATGGAAAGGCCCAAAACATGCATGGAAAAGTTACAGAAAACCCGGAACAGAGGAAGATATTAGAGGAATCTAATCCAAATCTGCACACTGAAATTCCTTACAAGGCAAGGAAGCATGGCAGGAAATGCACAATAGCCCCATTGACCAATCAGGAGTACAATGAGTACTCTTGAGTCGATACTATAAACATAAGGACACCATAATCTTTAAGATGTATAATTAGTTGACCTCTTTCGGTGTTCAAAAGAACTCGATAAAACACCTCCGTAGAGTACTTGATCAATCACACTGTGGTTCCTACGCTAGACTACATGCTGCAGAGTCCAACAGGAAAATTAACCAGACCATTAACCAGACCATCATCCAGGAGGCATCATGGTCTGAGACCAAGGTTGTGGTTACTCGAAACCATCTCAAGGTAACCTCAAAGCTGACTGTCAAAAAACACTTGATTTTATTCCTCCTGAAAATCTACTGGAAATAGAAGGTGGAATACATCGAATATGCTGAACTGGATCAGGAAGTACCTGCCAGAGAGAAAACAAAGAGTCACTATGAGAGCAAAAGGTGCCGAGCTAGAGGGGGGGGGGGGGGGGGGTAACAAGATTCGTCTCGATTCGAGACTTCGGGACATCGAGACTTCGGGACATCGAGACTTCGGGACATCGAGACAAATATATGTGAGTAACTTTCCCGTGGGAGTGAGCTTGAACTTGTGAAAGTTCGTAGATGATGCAAAATTATTGAAGACTGTAAAACCTGATGATGAGTGGGAGATAATTAGAGACTGATGAGCTCTAAGAGTGGGAAGATAAATGACTTAGTGTTCAACCTCAACAAATATACATTATTATATTGGTTGGGTAATCAAAGACCAAAAACAATCTAGAGCATAAGGGAAATGAAACTACAAACCTTTGTGACTGAAAAAGATTTGGGAATGGATATTATTCCTGCACTAGAGTTATATATAAACACAATAACATCAGCGGCATATGGAAAAGTGACTCTGAATATTCTGTATTAATGTGACACGTTCCCATTCGAAGATAATTAGGGGGGGGGGGGGTCCGTTGGTTACTTCCTTAGTTCGTCTAGAGAGAGTACGGAGTACTTTTGGGCAACATGGTCTTATAGAGGTATCTCTAACCTCTCTTAACGAGCCCCTGTGTAGACGATGTCGCAGTAACGTGGCTGGAGATATGATGACCAAACCACACGTCAGAAAATAGAGAAACGACGACGTTTCGGTCCGTCCTGGACCATTATCCCGACGTGTAAGGACGAAACGTGGTTATAATTTTCTGATGTGTGGTTTGGGCATTATCAAGCCCCCATTTCAGTGGAGTTATTTTGCGTATTTTACCAGACATCTTTCCCGTGTGAGGAAATAATACCGTGTACACACTCGAGGACCAAGGGTTACCTGGTTGATACCTGGTTGATGGGGTTCTGGGAGTTGTTCTACTCCCTAAACCCACCCCGAGGCCAGGCTTGTGAGAGTTTGTTCCACCAGGCTGTTGCTTCTAGCTGCCCGCAGGCCCACATACCCACCACAGCCCGGTAGTAGTAGTGGGGATATATAACCCTCCACCAAACGACAGAAGATCCCGGCAAAAGTGTGACAGAAACAACATGGCAGTTAACAATATAATTGAGAGGACAACCTCTGCTGCCTGTAGAATTCGATCCCATCTGCTCATCATGGGGGACTTCAATCACGGAAGGATTGACTGGGAGAACAAGGAACCGCATTGAGGAGAGGAAACATGAAGAGCTAAACTATTGGAGGTGGCAACAAAGAACTTTTTAAGCCAGCACGTCAGGGAACCCCACAAGAATGAGGAGGAAACAACGAACCAGCGAGACTCGACCTAGTCTTCACTCTGAACGACTCCGACATAAGGGAAATCGGCTTCGAGGCCCCAGTAGGAATGAGCGACCACAGTGTACTGGTGTTTGAGTATCTGGTCGAAGAAGGGTTAATGTACTCAAGGAAGGAACCTGAAAACCAGAGGCCGGCATTCCAAAAGGGAAACTATGTGGAGATAAGAAAATTCGAAACATATATAACATGGGATACAGAGCTCAGGAGAATGACGGCCCAAAACATGATGGAATACATCGCGCAGGACGCAGCAGACAAGTTTATCCCGGTTTAATAGGAAAAAAATTAAATGCAGATGAGAAACTCATGGTTTAATCAGAGATGTAACCTAGCAAAGCAACTAAGTAAAAGAGCATGGAGAAACTATAGAAATAACAGAACACTTGAGAGCAGAGGTTACCATATTGACAGGAATGAATACATCAGGAGTGAGAAGAGAAGCAGAAGGGCAATACGAAAATGACATAGCAAACAAGACAAACACTCAACCTAAATTGCTGCACAGCCACATCGGGAGAAAAACAACAGTGAAGGAACAGGTAATGAAACTGAGGACAGGGGCAGACAGATTCACATCAAACGACAAGGAAGTGTGTGTGAGGAACTCAATAAGAAATTCCAGGAGGTCTTCACATTAGAGCAAGGAGACGTGCCACAGATAAGAGAAGGAATAGTTAACCAGGCACCACTAGAAGAGTTTGGGATTACCAGTGGGGATGTAAGGAAGTGTTTGTTAGAATTGGATGTGACAAAGACTATTGGCTTGGATGGAATATCACCATGGATACTAAAGGAAGGAACAGAACACGGTGCCTGCCACTCTCATGGTGTATAATAAATCACTGGTAACAGGTGAACTGCTAGATATTTGGAAGACGGCAAATGAAGTCCCGATATACAAGGGGATAGACAGGAGGAACAAAACTACAGGAGTGTACCTAACTTACATACCAAGCAAGTTGATAGAGCAGATTGTGTGAAAAATGCTAGTGGAACATCTGGAGTGAAGGAACTTTCTGACTCAACATCTGCATGGGTTCAGGGATGGCAAGTCATGTCTCACAGGATTAATTGAATTCTACGATCAGGCAACAAAAATCAGGAAAGAAAGAGGATGGTGGGCAGACTGCATATTTTTGGATTTCCAGAAAGCCTTTGGCACAGTACCCCACCAGAGACTAGTGCAAAAGCTGGAGATGCAGGCGGGAGTGAAAGGGAAAGTACTCCATTGAATAAGGAAATACCTAAGTAACAGAATACAGCGAGTCACTCTGAAGGGTGAGGCCTCAGATTGGAGAGGAATCACCAGTGGAGTCTGGCAGGGATCAATCCTTGGCCTTATTCTGTTTCTGATATATATAAATGATCTTCCAGAAAATACAGAATCGTTCCTCTCAATTTTTGCATCATCAGCAAACAATATGGGGAGGATTAAGACGGAGGATGATAGTACGAGGCTACAAGATGACCTAGACAAACTGAAGGAATGGTCCAACAAATGGTTACAAAGGTTCAACCCGAGTAAATGTAAGGTAATGAAGCTAGGCGGAGGAAACAGGAGGCCAGACACAGGATACCGAATGGGAGATGAAGTCCTTCATGAAATGGACAGAGAGAAAGAGCGAGTTCTAGGAGTTGATATCACACCAAACCAATCTCCTGAAGCCCACTTAAAAAGAATAACGTCTGCGGCGTATGCAAGGCTGGCTAACATCAGAACTGCCTTCAGGAACCTGTGCAAGGAATCATTCAGAACCTTGTATACTACATATGTAAGACCAATCCTGGAGTATGCAGCCCCAGCATGGAGCCCGTACCATGTTAAGCACAAGACAAAGCTGGAAACAGTTCAGAGGTATGCCACTAGGCTAGTCCCAGAACTAAGAGGCATGAGTTACGAGGAAAGGCTGCGTGAAATGCATCTCACGACACTGAAAGACAGAGGAGACATGATCACACCCTACAAATTAATCAGAGGAATTGACAGGGTAGATAAACTGTTTAACACGGGTGTAACACGAACAAGGGTACACAGGTGAAAACTGAGTACCCAAATGAGCCACAGGGACGTTACAAAGATCTTTTTCAGTGTCAGAGTAGTTAACAAATGGAATGCATTAGGCAGTGATGTGGTGGGGGCTGACTCCATACACAGTTTCAAATGTAGATATGATAGAGCCCAGTAGGCTCAGGAACCTGTACGCCAGTTGATTGACAGTTGAGAGGCGGAACCAAAGAGCCAGAGCTCAACCCCCGCAAGCACAACTAGATGAGTACTCGAGACCACACCCTGCAGTATGCTGAAGGTGTGGAGTATGGCGTTCTTCTTCCCAACCACTTGGGCTGGACGGTAGAACCACGGTCTCACTTCAAGCAGGTCGGCGTTCAATCCCCGACCGTCCAAGTGGTTGGGCACCATTCCTTCCCCCCGTCCCACCCCAAATCCTTATCCTAATCCCTTCCCAGTACTATATAGCCTTAATGGCTTGCGCTTTCCCATTATAATTCACTCTTACACATCAAGAGACATTATAACTTCTGAACAGTTTGTGTGAGAGCAGTAACACTCCTCCGTACAGACATGCCGCCAGCCCATAATGGAAGAGGTAGGATATACCTCTGCTCAGGTCTATGGAATGTGCAATAAAGGCCTACGGCCGTTATGGCTATATTGGACGTGAGCCAATAAGGCCGGCATGCTACCAGCGTCAAACGGAAATCGCCCACCTCAATTTCCGTTAATCTTGAATATTATTAATAATTATTAATGACAGGATTATGAGATGCTGTGGTGTATAAAATAATAATAAGTTGCAGATATGTTGGTCTGTGTTAATATTACTACTGGGCAGAGAAGGCACTAAGCCAGTATGATTATGTTGAAGAGAAAATAGTTTTAGTTGGATTATAAAACCTTCTCTGGCAGAGCTTGCAGCAACAGCCTTCAACTTCTCAGATTAACTTCCGTCAGAATAGTTTCCCTGGAAACTTTTGGCTCGCGGTAAACATCGCTCTAAGATTTAGTGGAAGATGAAGCAATATATGTGACTGTGTGAACAGCTACGTCCTCGTTATTCTTTGGATATATATATATATATATTTTATATATTATATATATATATATACACACACACACGCACACACACACACACACACACACACACATATATGTCGTACCTAGTAGTCAGAACACACTTCTCGGCCTACTTTGCAAGGACTGATTTGCCTAATAGGCTGAGTCATTTTCTTTATTTTCAATAAATTGTTTCTAGTTGGTTTATTTTAAATATTTGTATTATATTATATTAAAAACAGAAATTATTGATTTTGTTATGTTAGTTTAGGTTAGGTTAAGTTAGGACCACGGCGGGACCCCAGGACCACGGCGGGACCCCAGGACCACGGCGGGACCCCAGGACCACGGCGGGACCCCAGGACCACGGCGGGACCCGAGGCCCTCGGCGGGACCCGAGGACCTCGGCGGGACCCCAGGACCACGGCGGGACCCCAGGACCACGGCGGGACCCCAGGACCACGGCGGGACCCCTGGACCACGGCGGGACCCCTGGACCACGGCGGGACCCCTGGACCACGGCGGGACCCCTGGACCACGGCGGGACCCCAGGACCACGGCGGGACCCCAGGACCTCGGCGGGACCCCTGCGACGTTATTCACATCAAAATGGAACTCTTCCCCCTCGCTGTTCTGAGCGATAAATTAAACTTAATGGAGACGTAAATCGTGAAGATTTCCAAAGAAGAGTTCAAAATAACATTTAATTTTAGGCAAACCTCTTCAGGAAATATATGGTTGGCAATATGTCGGAAAATATTATGTTCGCAAGTTCTGCCCAAGCGTTCACATGAGCAATTTGGCACCTGGGCGTCGCCTCCCGCTCTCAATACGGGTCTGCGCATCTCTCTACCCACTCAATACACCATTTTGTAGGTATAGATTATTATGATGTATCTTTTTTGCTTGTATTCCTAGGAGTATAACCAGAGGGCTCTTGGCCGGTCACTCTCTAGAGTGGAATACTGTTGCACAGTGACACTGTGCTGGATGACAGTGACACTGTGCTGGATGACAGTGACACTGTGCTGGATGACAGTGACACTGTGCTGGATGACAGTGACACTGTGCTGGATGACAGTGACACTGTGCTGGATGACAGTGACACTGTGCTGGATGACAGTGACACTGTGCTGGATGACAGTGACACTGTGCTGGATGACAGTGACACTGTGCTGGATGACAGTGACACTGTGCTGGATGACAGTGACACTGTGCTGGATGACAGTGACACTGTGCTGGATGACAGTGACAACAATGTCAAAGCTGGAGAAACTGCTGACCTGGAGAGCGTACAGAGAGCCTTGACTGCTAGAATCCACTCGGTAAAATATCTAAACTACTGGGACCGACTAAAGAGTCTAAATCTGTGTTCTGTACAGCAGGCAAGTTAAACTGAGGGTCCCCCGAGGGCCATATGGGTCACATTTACTACTTAATTGAAGTCATTTAATATAAATTATTGCAGAATACACACAGAAATCACAATAGCGTGATATATCAAATGCACATCAACAAGGGCCGTGATGAGGGTTCGAACCTACGTCCGGGATGATCCCAACATTCCAGACGCGCAACATTCCCAACATTCATTCAATCCCAACATTCCAGACGCGATCCCAGACGCGCCTTAGTCGACTGCGCCATGACATGGTTAAAAGAATTGCAACCTGGTGTGCTACTGCCCTCACGAGGATCCCGCAGCTTCTCCGAAGCACTAGCGTTATCTTGAGGTTATCTTGAGATGATTTCGGGGCTTTTTAGTGTCCCCGCGGCCCGGTCCTCGACCAGGCCTCCACCCCCAGGAAGCAGCCCGTGACAGCTGACTAACACCCAGGTACCTATTTTACTGCTAGGTAACAGGGGCATAGGATGATAGAAACTCTGCCCATTGTTTCTCGACGGCGCCTGGGATCTAACCCAGGACCACAGGATCACAAGTCCAGCGTGCTCCCCTCGGCCGACCGGCTCCCAAATGAGATGAGAGCGTAGAGATGAGCGTTCCTCATAGATTCCTCATCGTACATTCGAACCCTCATCACGGCTCTTGTAGATTTGTTCATTTGATATATCAGGCTATTGTGATTTCTGAGTGCATTGAGGTAAGGGCGAAGAGGTGGAACAGCTTGTTGACAGAGCCCGGGTGCACGGGGGGAATTGTGTGAAACTCTGGTTTGTGTCTCGGAGAGGCTGCAGGAGCCGTGAGAGAGCAGTAGCAATCCCGGTTGCATTTTTTTTTTTTTATGTCGTGGCGCAGTTGCCTAAGGCACGTCTGGGATCATCCTGGACATAGGTTCGAGCCCTCATCACGGTCCTTGTGGATTTGTTCATTATTGAACAATATTTGTATTGCTTAAACTTAGAAATATACAAGGTGTATACAAATGGTTTAGCGGGTACCCACATTGTTGAATGCAAAGTAATAAAGTAGTTTGAAAAAAAAAATACATTTTAAACGGCAACATTCTATGTTACATTCTATGTAAACTCTATGCAACAGCAAAAAATACATTGTACACAAATTACAAGTTAAAAATGAACATATATTTACGACTATCCAATCATTTCTAGTGTTTTGTCCTGAGGCTTGACACCTCTGTTTAATGACAATTTTTGCTATGTTTGGCTGAAATGTCTGTGCAGTTCCCACTTTGATCAGATATGACAAGTGTTGATCAGTCAGCCTTGTTCTCTGACAAGTTTTTGTTCATTTCACGAAGGAAAATAACTGTTCACACACACATCGGTAGAACAATATACCCCAAATCCTTGTGACAATGTTTAAGGCATTGATCTATATCAATGTTTATTAACTTTCTGAAGTTTTTAAACTTTTCAGGACGGTACGAGAAGAAGCCAGGTATCCCCACTTGAAGATACTTCGCTCTGAGTGTAGTATCAGACTGCATCTCTAATAGGTCTGTCTGCAGGCTTTCTTCCGCCTTGGCAACATCCAAGATGAATGGTGCTGAGAATAATGCAAAGTGGTGTTCAAAAGATGAGAAATAACGAAATCTTTCCTGAAATTCCTCTGACAACAGCTCCAGGTGACTGTTACACTTAATGTTTTTCACCTCTTTGCACTTAGGCAAATGAAGTCATTTAATAATATTTAAAACTAAATTTTAAACTAACTAAATTTTCATTTGACAACTGTGACTTCCATAAGTTTAGTTTTGTAATGAAGCTCTTGATGTCATCATAAAGATAATTGATGAGTTTGTTTTTGCCTTGTAATTTCAAATTAAGATCAGTTAACTGTGCAGTAATGGCCACAGCAAGAGCCAGATCCTGGAGCCAACTTTCTTATTCTATTTCCTCCGTGTTTTGACCTTGCCTCTCCAAAAACATAATTATTTCTTGACTCAACAAATACAATCTTGTGAGCACTTTGTGACAGGACAACCCGCAGACTTGGGTGTAGACTGGACCACCGGTAAACTGGTCATCCTTATCTTCCAACACCTGGCTCACTTGGGTGTAGACTGGACCACCGGTAAACTGGTCATCCTTATCTTCCAACACCTGGCTCACTTGGGTGTAGACTGGACCACCGGTAAACTGGTCATCCTTATCTTCCAACACCTGGCTCACTTGGGTGTAGACTGGACCACCGGTAAACTGGTCATCCTTATCTTCCAACACCTGGCTCACTTGGGTGTAGACTGGACCACCGGTAAACTGGTCATCCTTATCTTCCAACACCTGGCTCACTTGGGTGTAGACTGGACCACCGGTAAACTGGTCATCCTTATCTTCCAACACCTGGCTCACTTGGGTGTAGACTGGACCACCGGTAAACTGGTCATCCTTATCTTCCAACACCTGGCTCACTTGGGTGTAGACTGGACCACCGGTAAACTGGTCATCCTTATCTTCCAACACCTGGCTCACTTGGGTGTAGACTGGACCACCGGTAAACTGGTCATCCTTATCTTCCAACACCTGGCTCACTTGGGTGTAGACTGGACCACCGGTAAACTGGTCATCCTTATCTTCCAACACCTGGCTCACTTGGGTGTAGACTGGACCACCGGTAAACTGGTCATCCTTATCTTCCAACACCTGGCTCACTTGGGTGTAGACTGGACCACCGGTAAACTGGTCATCCTTATCTTCCAACACCTGGCTCACTTGGGTGTAGACTGGACCACCGGTAAACTGGTCATCCTTATCTTCCAACACCTGGCTCACTTGGGTGTAGACTGGACCACCGGTAAACTGGTCATCCTTATCTTCCAACACCTGGCTCACTTGGGTGTAGACTGGACCACCGGTAAACTGGTCATCCTTATCTTCCAACACCTGGCTCACTTGGGTGTAGACTGGACCACCGGTAAACTGGTCATCCTTATCTTCCAACACCTGGCTCACTTGGGTGTAGACTGGACCTCCGGTAAACTGGTCATCCTTATCTTCCAACACCTGGCTCACTTGGGTGTAGACTGGACCACCGGTAAACTGGTCATCCTTATCTTCCAACACCTGGCTCACTTGGGTGTAGACTGGACCACCGGTAAACTGGTCATCCTTATCTTCCAACACCTGGCTCACTTGGGTGTAGACTGGACCTCCGGTAAACTGGTCATCCTTATCTTCCAACACCTGGCTCACTTGGGTGTAGACTGGACCACCGGTAAACTGGTCATCCTTATCTTCCAACACCTGGCTCACTTGGGTGTAGACTGGACCTCCGGTAAACTGGTCATCCTTATCTTCCAACACCTGGCTCACTTGGGTGTAGACTGGTCATCCTTATCTTCCAACACCTGGCTCACTTGGGTGTAGACTGGACCACCGGTAAACTGGTCATCCTTATCTTCCAACACCTGGCTCACTTGGGTGTAGACTGGACCACCGGTAAACTGGTCATCCTTATCTTCCAACACCTGGCTCACTTGGGTGTAGACTGGACCACCGGTAAACTGGTCATCCTTATCTTCCAACACCTGGCTCACTTGGGTGTAGACTGGACCACCGGTAAACTGGTCATCCTTATCTTCCAACACCTGGCTCACTTGGGTGTAGACTGGACCACCGGTAAACTGGTCATCCTTATCTTCCAACACCTGGCTCACTTGGGTGTAGACTGGACCACCGGTAAACTGGTCATCCTTATCTTCCAACACCTGGCTCACTTGGGTGTAGACTGGACCACCGGTAAACTGGTCATCCTTATCTTCCAACACCTGGCTCACTTGGGTGTAGACTGGACCACCGGTAAACTGGTCATCCTTATCTTCCAACACCTGGCTCACTTGGGTGTAGACTGGACCACCGGTAAACTGGTCATCCTTATCTTCCAACACCTGGCTCACTTGGGTGTAGACTGGACCACCGGTAAACTGGTCATCCTTATCTTCCAACACCTGGCTCACTTGGGTGTAGACTGGACCACCGGTAAACTGGTCATCCTTATCTTCCAACACCTGGCTCACTTGGGTGTAGACTGGACCACCGGTAAACTGGTCATCCTTATCTTCCAACACCTGGCTCACTTGGGTGTAGACTGGACCACCGGTAAACTGGTCATCCTTATCTTCCAACGCCTGGCTCACTTGGGTGTAGACTGGACCACCGGTAAACTGGCCATCCTTATCTTCCAACACCTGGCTCACTTGGGTGTAGACTGAACCACCGTAGGGGGGCCTCGTAGCCTGGTGGATAGCGCGCAGGACTCGTAATTCTGTGGCGCGGGTTCGATTCCCGCACGAGGCAGAAACAAATGGGCAAAGTTTTTTTCACCCTGAATGCCCCTGTTACCTAGCAGTAAATAGGTACCTGGGAGTTAGTCAGCTGTCACGGGCTGCTTCCTGGGAGTGGAGGCCTGGTCGAGGACCGGGCCGCGGGGACACTAAAAGCCCCGAAATCATCTCAAGATAACCCTCAAGATAACCGGTAAACTGGTCATCCTTATCTTCCAACACCTGGCTCACTTGGGTGTAGACTGGTTATCCTTATCTTCAACACCTGGCTCACTTGGGTGTAAACTGGTCATCCTTATCTGCAACACCTGGCTCTCTTGGGTGTAGACTGGTTATCCTTATCTTCCAACACCTGGCTCACTTGGCGCTGGTTGACAGCTCCGCCTCTGATGTAGTTCACTGTCTTGGTCACCAAACTAACCACATGATCCAGGTTGAAAATCTTTGAACACAAATTTTACTGGTGAATAATGCAGTGAAAATAATGAATCTGGATGAGTTTTCTATTTGTGTTGATAACTTGGCGGCGATACCGTTATCTCTGTCAACCATGTTGGCAACACCGTCGGTAGATAACCATGCAAGTTTACTCGGATCTAAACCCCAAGTCTTGCAGAACCTGCTGGACTTTCTCCAAGAAGTCCTGGGTGGTTGTAGTGTCATACACGGGGATCAGTTCAAGCAGTTCTTCATCAATATTACACACACTATCACAGGCCCTGATGACGACCCCGAGCTGTGCTATGCCAGTCGTGCCAACCGTCTCATCAATAGAACACATCAAACTTGATGATGCGGCCTTCAACTGTTGTGTCAAATCACCCGACATTTCATCACTCCGTTCAGCAACAGTGTTCCTGGTTCATGAAATATCTTTGAGTAAGTGTACTTCTCTGGACACACAGCTTGAGCCGTTATTACAAGACATTGCTTTAAGACATCTCCTTCACTGTAAGATGTCTCCCTCTCATGGCGATCATTGAGTTCACAGCTGGCAGTAAGGGAAGAGTTCACAGCTGGCAGTAAGGGAAGAGTTCACAGCTGGCAGTAAGGGAAGAGTTCACAGCTGGCAGTAAGGGAAGAGTTCACAGCTGGCAGTAAGGGAAGAGTTCACAGCTGGCAGTAAGGGAAGAGTTCACAGCTGGCAGTAAGGGAAGAGTTCACAGCTGGCAGTAAGGGAAGAGTTCACAGCTGGCAGTAAGAGAAGAGTTCACAGCTGGCAGTAAGGGAAGAGTTCACAGCTGGCAGTAAGGGAAGCCACATTCCTTTTATCAAATGTTCGTAAAACAGGTGTGTTGCTGTCTCAAGTTAGCCTTCAATTCGTTGAGTCTTGAGACACACACACATTGGACATTCATATATAACGTAAGTTCGATGATTCGTTTCATAATGTCTTTTCAAGTTGTAGTCTTTTAGCGTGGCAATGCTGTTGTTGCAAATTAAACATTGTATCTTTACATTCACCGTTGTGCAAAAATATTGTAATTCCCATTGTTCTGGAAACACTCGCTCTTCTTCGGTCGAACTACTTGGGCTGGACCGCAGAGCGACGGTCTCGCTTCATGCGGGTCGTCGTTCACTCCCCCGACCGTCCAAGTGCTTGGGCACCATTCCTTTCCCCCCGTCCCATCCTAAACGCTCATCCTAACCCCTTTCCAGTGCTATATAGTCGTACTGGCTTGGCGCGCTCTCATGATAATTCCCTCCCTCGCCCTTCTTCGTTCAGTTTTCTTTTCCTCTTAGCTGGAGGAACACGACCCATTTTAAAGATGATCTGGAATCTGAAAACTAAAAAAATAAAACGAAAAATAAAATCACTGGTTAAAAACTGAAACAAAATCTAGGCCAGAATAACAGTTAATGTTATGTCTATTTTGAGAGGTCTTAACTCGCTTGCTCACAGCTGCATTCGTGTTCCTTTTGTGCTTTTGAAATTATTAAAAGGCGATTGATTAAATTATGAAAACTGGAATTTTGGCCGTTATATGACCAAATTACAATATCTCTTGTGAGGGCCGCAGGTGGGATAATAATTTACATGTGGAAAATAGTAGAGGGGCTCGTCCCAAACTTGCACACGGAAATAACACCACGTGAGACCAGAAAGCATGGCAGGATGTGCAGAATACCCCGTGTGTACTCACCTAGTTGTACTCGCCTAGTTGTGCTTGCGGGGGTTGAGCTCTGGCTCTTTGGTCCCGCCTCTCAATCGTCAATCAACCGGTGTACAGATTCCCGAGCCTACTGTACTCAATCATATCTACATTTGAAACTGTGTATGGAGTCGACTTCCACCACATCGCTTCATGCATTCCATCTGTTAACTACTCTGACACTGAAAACGTTCTTTCTAATGTCTCTGTGGCTCATTTGGGTACTCAGCTTCCACCTGTGTCCCCTGGTGCGTGTTCCACCCGTGTTAAATAATCCATTCTTATCTACCCTAACACACAACCTATGTGACACAGGAACAGTGACACAACCACTGGACCATGATATGCAGGTTATGCATCATGGTCCAGTGGAATGGACCATGATATATAACCAATGGACCAAGGAATGAAGGTCCTGTTACCTCCCCTCCACTGGACTTCGAGATAATAGTCCTGTTTACCGTCTGAATGCTTGGAGGGCAGGAAAAGATGGAAAACGAAGCCATGAGGATTATCCTCGGATGTCCCCGTACAACTAAATTACTAAACATGAGGAAGGAACTGAATATTTCGTGTGTAAGTGATCGTATCACTGAAATTAATGCTTTAATTGGTATCAAGATGCTTCAGTTAACCCACCCTAACCCCTGCACTGAAGCCCTCCAAGCCTTCTTCCTTGAAGGTCACCATCCCTCCAAATGGATTACCAAAACTGCCACTGTGCTCATAATGTATAATATTCATCACCTCCTCCAAAAGAGACAACGACACTTTCCTGCCCCCATGGGAGATCACTCCTTTCCAAAATACTCTCCCCCCTTTCCCACCCAAAAAGTTGATTAAAGAACAGTCCTTGCTTCGACAAGAAGCTAAGTACAATGCCTTAAGCCAAATTGATGCTTTAGTCAGAGAGCGCTCCCTTTCCCAGATTATTTACACTGATGGCTCCTTGCACCAGTCCCATGGTGCAGCTGGAAGTGCAGTTGTTGTGACAGAGAGAGATGGTTCCTTCTCCCATGAGTGTGGAGCGCGTCTAAGTAACTGGGCCTCCACTCTTCAAACAGAATTGGTTGCCATAATCTTGCACTCGAGCGCGTATATGAATCCAAAGTTGACACGCTAATTTTAAGTTACTCCTTGTCATCCATGACTGCCCTCAGCTCCCCAAGGCATAACTGTGACGTGCTTATCTCTGAAGCTTGACACAGATATAATGTAATAATCAATGATGGAGTCAGATTTTGTCTCCTGTGGATTCCTTCCCATATTGGTCTCCGAATGCATGATAGAACTGACGAATTACCCAAGACTTTTGCTCGTAAAGAGGGAATTGATTACCAACTTGAATTGCATTTGAGCAGCCTGAGGGCAGCAATATTCCGGGAACATCAACTAAATTTCGGAGACTTAAGGCAAATTGAAATTCACACCAGTTCCTCCATCTATCATCATTCTATTATGCAGGAAGTACCGCACGTCTATGGGTCATCCAATAATGTTAGCAGACTTCTAGATGTTACCACTGCTAGGCTTAGGCTCGGCTACAAGTACTTCTGGGAGTGTGTAACATCTGCTGATGTAGATTTGACTAAATGTAAACTCTGTCAGCAGAACTATTCGCATACTTTGCGTCATTATATGATGTAATGTGAAAAAATCGCTGAATTCAGAGATAACATCATCAATGGTGTCCAAGAAATGTGATGTTTGTGGCCTCGCGGCCACCCGCGGCCGCGAGGCCGCGGGTGGTGGTGGTGGTGGCCGCGAGGCCGCGGGTGGTGGTGGTGGTGGCCGCGAGGCCACGGGTGGTGGTGGTGGTGGCCGCGAGGCCGCGGGTGGTGGTGGTGGCAGCGAGGCCGCGGGTGGTGGTGGTGGTGGCAGCGAGGCCGCGGGTGGTGGTGGTGGTGGCAGCGAGGCCGCGGGTGGTGGTGGTGGTGGCAACGAGGCCGCGGGTGGTGGTGGTGGTGGCAGCGAGGCCGCGGGTGGTGGTGGGGGTGGTGGTGGCAGCGAGGCCGCGGGTGGTGGTGGTGGTGGCAGCGAGGCCGCGGGTGGTGGTGGTGGTGGCAACGAGGCCGCGGGTGGTGGTGGTGGTGGTGGTGGCAACGAGGCCGCGGGTGGTGGTGGTGGTGGCAGCGAGGCCGCGGGTGGTGGTGGGGGTGGTGGTGGCAGCGAGGCCGCGGGTGGTGGTGGTAGCGAGGCCGCGAGTGGTGGTGGCAGCGAGGCCGCGAGTGGTGGTGGCAGCGAGGCCGCGGGTGGTGGTGGTGGTAGCGAGGCCGCGGGTGGTGGTGGTGGTGGTGGCAGCGAGGCCGCGGGTGGTGGTGGTGGTGGCAGCGAAGCCGCGGGTGGTGGTGGTGGTGGCAGCGAGGCCGCGGGTGGTGGTGGTGGTGGTGGCAGCGAGGCCGCGGGTGGTGGTGGTGGTGGCAGCGAGGCCGCGGGTGGTGGTGGTGGCAGCGAGGCCGCGGGTGGTGGTGGTGGCAGCGAGGCCGCGGGTGGTGGTGGCAGCGAGGCCGCGGGTGGTGGTGGTGGCAGCGAGGCCGCGGGTGGTGGTGGTGGTGGTGGCAGCGAGGCCGCGGGTGGTAGTGGTGGCAGCGAGGCCGCGGGTGGTAGTGGTGGCAGCGAGGCCGCGGGTGGTGGTGGTAGAGGTGGCAGCGAGGCCGCGGGTGGTGGTGGTGGCAGCGAGGCCGCGGGTGGTGGTGGTGGCAGCGAGGCCGCGGGTGGTAGTGGTGGCAGCGAGGCCGCGGGTGGTAGTGGTGGCAGCGAGGCCGCGGGTGGTAGTGGTGGCAGCGAGGCCGCGGGTGGTAGTGGTGGCAGCGAGGCCGCGGGTGGTGGTGGTAGTGGTGGCAGCGAGGCCGCGGGTGGTGGTGGTGGTAGTGGTGGCAGCGAGGCCGCGGGTGGTGGTGGTGGCAGCGAGGCCGCGGGTGGTAGTGGTGGCAGCGAGGCCGCGGGTGGTAGTGGTGGCAGCGAGGCCGTGGGTGGTAGTGGTGGCAGCGAGGCCGTGGGTGGTAGTGGTGGCAGCGAGGCCGCGGGTGGTAGTGGTGGCAGCGAGGCCGCGGGTGGTAGTGGTGGCAGCGAGGCCGCGGGTGGTAGTGGTGGCAGCGAGGCCGCGAGTGGTGGCAGCTGACAGTGAAAAAGTTCTTTCTGACGTCTCTGTGGCTCATGTGGGTACTCAGTCTCCACCTGTGTCCCCCTTGTTCGCATCCCTCCCGTGTTAAACAGTTTGTCTTGAGAGTGTGAGAGTTAGTGACCATAAACAAACAGACCCCGACCACAACACTCTTATCAGATGCCATATTCTGACCCCCACTGACCCCACTACTGGCTGGTGAAGCTGTAACTGACCCCCACTACTGGCTGGTGAAGCTGTAACTGACCACCACTACTGGCTGGTGAAGCTGTCACTGACCCCACTACTGGCTGGTGAAGCAGTCACTGACCACCACTACTGGCTGGTGAAGCTGTAACTGACCCCACTACTGGCTGGTGAAGCTGTCACTGACCCCACTACTGGCTGGTGAAGCTGTCACTGACCCCACTACTGGCTGGTGAAGCTGTAACTGACCCCCACTACTGGCTGGTGAAGCTGTCACTGACCACCACTACTGACTGGTGAAGCTGTCACTGACCCCACTACTGGCTGGTGAAGCTGTAACTGACCCCCACTACTGGCTGGTGAAGCTGTCACTGACAACCACTACTGACTGGTGAAGCTGTCACTGACCCCACTACTGACTGGTGAAGCTGTAACTGACCCCCACTACTGGCTGGTGAAGCTGTCACTGACCCCACTACTGGCTGGTGAAGCTGTAACTGACCCCCACTACTGGCTGGTGAAGCTGTCACTGACCCCACTACTGGCTGGTGAAGCTGTCACTGACCCCACTACTGGCTGGTGAAGCTGTCACTGACCACCACTACTGACTGGTGAAGCTGTCACTGACCACCACTACTGGCTGGTGAAGCTGTAACTGACCCCCACTACTGGCTGGTGAAGCTGTAACTGACCCCCACTACTGGCTGGTGAAGCTGTCACTGACCACCAATACTGGCTGGTGAAGCTGTAACTGACCCCACTATTGGCTGGTGAAGCTGTAACTGACCCCCACAACTGGCTGGTGAAGCTGTAACTGACCCCCACTACTGGCTGGTGAAGCTGTAACTGACCCCCACTACTGGCTGGTGAAGCTGTCACTGACCACCACTACTGGCTGGTGAAGCTGTAACTGACCACCACTACTGGCTGGTGAAGCTGTAACTGACCACCACTACTGGCTGGTGAAGCTGCCACTGACCCCCACTACTGGCGGGTGAAGCTGTCACTAACCCCACTACTGGCTGGTGAAGCAGTCACTGACCACCACTACTGGCTGGTGAAGCAGTCACTGACCACCACTACTGGCTGGTGAAGCTGTAACTGACCCCACTACTGGCTGGTGAAGCTGTCACTGACCCCACTACTGGCTGGTGAAGCTGTCACTGACCCCACTACTGGCTGGTGAAGCTGTCACTGACTCCACTACTGGCTGGTGAAGCTGTCACTGTCCCCACTACTGGCTGGTGAAGCTGCCACTGACCCCCACTACTGAACGGTGAAGCTGCCACTGACCACCACTACTGGCTGGTGAAGCTGTCCCTGACCCCACTACTGGCTGGTGAAGCTGTCACTGACCCCACTACTGGCTGGTGAAGCTGTAACTGACCCCCACTACTGGCTGGTGAAGCTGCCACTGACCACCACTACTGACTGGTGAAGCTGTAACTGACCCCAATACTGGCTGGTGAAGCTGCCACTGACCCCCACTACTGGCTGGTGAAGCTGTAACTGACCCCAATACTGGCTGGTGAAGCTGTAACTGACCCCACTACTCGCTGGTGAAGCTGTCACTGACCCCACTACTGGCTGGTGAAGCTGTCACTGACCCCACTACTGGCTGGTGAAGCTGTCACTGACCCCACTACTGGCTGGTGAAGCTGTCACTGACCCCACTACTGGCTGGTGAAGCTGTCACTGACCCCACTACTGGCTGGTGAAGCTGTAACTGACCACCACTACAGGCTGGTGAAGCTGCCACTGACCCCCACTACTGGCTGGTGAAGCTGTCACTCACCCCACTACTGGCTGGTGAAGCTGTCACTGACCCCATTACTGGCTGGTGAAGCTGCCACTGACCCCCACTATTGGCTGGTGAAGCTGCCACTGACCCCACTACTGGCTGGTGAAGCTGTAACTGACCCCAATACTGGCTGGTGAAGCTGTAACTGACCCCACTACTGGCTGGTGAAGCTGTCACTGACCCCACTACTGGCTGGTGAAGCTGCCACTGACCCCCACTACTGGCTGGTGAAGCTGCCACTGACCCCACTACTGGCTGGTGAAGCTGTAACTGACCCCAATACTGGCTGGTGAAGCTGTAACTGACCCCACTACTGGCTGGTGAAGCTGTAACTGACCCCACTACTGGCTGGTGAAGCTGTAACTGACCCCACTACTGGCTGGTGAAGCTGTCACTGACCCCACACTACTGGCTGGTGAAGCTGTCATTGACCACCACTACTGACTGGTGAAGCTGTCACTGACCACCACTACTGGCTGGTGAAGCTGTCACTGACCCCACTACTGGCTGGTGAAGCTGTCACTGACCCCACTACTGGCTGGTGAAGCTGTCACTGACCCCACACTACTGGCTGGTGAAGCTGTCATTGACCACCACTACTGGCTGGTAAAGCTGTCACTGACCACCACTACTGGCTGGTGAAGCTGTCACTGACCACCACTACTGGCTGGTGAAGCTGTCACTGACCACCACTACTGGCTGGTGAAGCTGTCACTGACCACCACTACTGGCTGGTGAAGCTGTCACTGACCACCACTACTGGCTGGTGAAGCTGTCACTGACAACCACTACTGGCTGGTGAAGCTGTCACTGACCACCACTACTGGCTGGTGAAGCTGTCACTGACCACCACTACTGGCTGGTGAAGCTGTCACAGACCACCACTACTGGCTGGTGAAGCAGTCACTGACCACCACTACTGGCTGGTGAAGCTGTCACTGACCACCACTACTGGCTGGTGAAGCTGTCACTGACCACCACTACTGGCTGGTGAAGCTGTCACAGACCCCACAAAAGAAAGCACTGTTACTGGCCCTGAACATTAATATATAGGGAGCCCTGTTACGGATGTAATTTTGCCCCGAGGGGCGAGTTTATTGGGCAGCTCCACTCATCCTGTGAGTGGACACACCGCCATAGTGACAGTATTGGGCAGCTCCACTCATCCTGTGAGTGGACACACCGCCATAGTGACAGTATTGGGCAGCTCCACTTATCCTGTGAGTGAATACACCGCCATAGTGACAGTATTGGGCAGCTCCACTCATCCTGTGAGTGAATACACCGCCATAGTGACAGTATTGGGCAGCACACTCATCCTGTGAGTGAACACACCGCCATAGTGACAGTATTGGGCAGCGCCACTCATCCTGTGAGTGGACACACCGCCATAGTGACAGTATTGGGCAGCTCCACTCATCCTGTGAGTGGACACACCGCCATAGTGACAGTATTGGGCAGCTCCACTCATCCTGTGAGTGAACACACCGCCATAGTGACAGTATTTTGCAGCGCCACTCATCCTGTGAGTGAACACACCGCCATAGTGACAGTATTGGGCAGCTCCACTCATCCTGTGAGTGAACACACCGCCATAGTGACAGTATTGGGCAGCGCCACTCATCCTGTGAGTGAATACACCGCCATAGTGACAGTATTGGGCAGCACACTCATCCTGTGAGTGAATACACCGCCATAGTGACAGTGTTGGGCAGCTCCACTCATCCTGTGAGTGAACACACCGCCATAGTGACAGTATTGGGCAGCGCCACTCATCCTGTGAGTGGACACACCGCCATAGTGACAGTATTGGGCAGCGTCACTCATCCTGTGAGTGGACACACCGCCATAGTGACAGTATTGGGCAGCGCCACTCATCCTGTGAGTGGACACACCGCCATAGTGACGGTATTGGGCAGCGCCACTCATCCTGTGAGTGGACACACCGCCATAGTGACAGTATTGGGCAGCGCCACTCATCCTGTGAGTGGACACAGCGCCATAGTGACAGTATTGGGCAGCGCCACTCATCCTGTGGGTGGACACACCGCCATAGTGACAGTATTGGGCAGCGCCACTCATCCTGTGAGTGGACACACCGCCATAGTGACAGTATTGGGCAGCGCCACTCATCCTGTGAGTGGACACACCGCCATAGTGACAGTATTGGGCAGCTCCACTCATCCTGTGAGTGGACATACCGCCATAGTGACAGTATTGGACAGCGCCACTCATCCTGTGAGTGGACACACCGCCATAGTGACAGTATTGGACAGCGCCACTCATCCTGTGGGTGGTCACACCGCCATAGTGACAGTATTGGGCAGCGCCACTCATCCTGTGGGTGGACACACCGCCATAGTGACAGTATTGGGCAGCGTCACTCATCCTGTGAGTGAATACACCGCCATAGTGACAGTATTGGGCAGCACACTCATCCTGTGAGTGGACACACCGCCATAGTGACATTATTGGGCAGCGCCACTCATCCTGTGAGTGAATACACCGCCATAGTGACAGTATTGGGCAGCACACTCATCCTGTGAGTGGACACACCGCCATAGTGACAGTATTGGGCAGCGCCACTCATCATGTGAGTGAACACACCGCCATAGTGACAGTATTGGGCAGCGCCACTCATCCTGTGAGTGGACACACACCGCCATAGTGACAGTATTGGGCAAGCGCCACTCATCCTGTGAGTGGACACACCGCCATAGTGACAGTATTGGGCAGCGCCACTCATCCTGTGAGTGGACACACACCGCCATAGTGACAGTATTGGGCAGTGCCACTCATCCTGTGAGTGGACATACCGCCATAGCAGCATGTACAACACTCCCCAATAGGAAGAAAACCCGCTGGGTTGTTGATCCTGTCACTTGTACCCAGACACAGCTAGGACTTGCTTAACTGTCTCAAGTAAACGCATGTTTGGCTAATTTACCACTTTGTATTTTGAACGTTGTGGCAAATCAAGAAAACAAACTGGTTACACACAGAAATCACAATAGCGTGATGCATCAAATGAACAAATCCACAAGGGCCGTGACGAGGGTTCGAACCTACGTCCGTGAGGATCCCAGACGCTGCCTTAATCGACTGAGCTACGACATGGTTAAAAGAATTGCAACCGGAAGTTCTACTGACCTTACTCAGATCCTGTGTAATGATAATAGGGCGAAGAGGTAGATCAGCTTATTGACAGAGCTCGGGTGCATGGGGGGAATTGTGTAAAACCCTTGTTTGTGTCTCGGAGAGGCTGCAGGATCTCTTGGCTGAGATTGGTTAGGTTAGGTGGGTGGTGTGAGTGGGTCACTTCTGGGCTGGATCTCTGAGAGGCTGTAAGGTCAGTAGAACTTCCGGTTGCAATTCTTTAAACCAATGTCGTAGCTCAGTCGATTAAGGCACCGTCTGGGATTCTCTCGGACGTAGGTTTGATCCCTGGTCACGGCCCTTGTGGATTTATTCAAACAAACTAGTTGTTGAGGGTTATGTAGACGTTGCGACATTTGGTCCCAAACCTGCACACAGAAATAGTATCACATGAGACCAGAAGGCATGGCAGGATGTGCAGAATACCCCCGTTGAAGAGCAGAGGTGCAACAGGTACTCTGAGAGAGAACTATCAACATCAGAGGCCCGAGACTGTTCAACACGCTTCCACTACACATAAGGGGCATAACTGGCCGACCCCTTCACAGTGTTCACGAGAGAACTGGATAAGCACCTCCAAAGGATTCCTGATCAACCAGGTTGTGACTCATACGTCAGGCTGCGAGCAGCTGCGTCCAACAGCCTGGGTGACCAGCTCATCAACCAGGAGACGGGGCCGCGGGGATGTTGATCCTCGAAACCCTCCTAAGGTAACCGCATATAAACCTCTATACTTCGTAATACCACTTCTTAGAATTTCATTCTGTGCGATGTTAGTGCCATCGGTGCATCATGTTTACTGCTGCTTTACTGCCTCCTTTGTGGAGTGGTGTTATCTCCAGGCCATTCACTTCATCTGCCACAACGTATAGAATACAAGTGCTAACCTAAACCTGTGAACCCAAACCACCCACCTAACCTAACCAACCTAAGCATACAAAAACGTGGATATTTGTGAGCCGGTGCTAGTACAGTGTACGTTATCTTCTTCTTGAGGTATCTTGAGATGATTTCGGGGCCTTTTTTTTTTTAGTGTCCCCGCGGCCCCGGTCCTCGACCAGGCCTCCACCCCCCAGGAAGCAGCCCGTGACAGCTGACTAACACCCAGGTACCTATTTTACTGCTAGGTAACAGGGGCATAGGGTGAAAGAAACTCTGCCCATTGTTTCTCGCTGGCGCCTGAGATCGAACCCAGGACCACAAGATCACAAGTCCAGCGTGCTGTCCGCTCGGCCGACCGGCTACGTTGGGAACCATAACGGTCCAAAATGAGACGTATTAGTAGAGAGGCCGGGCTGGATGCATCAGAAGAGGACGCTGCTGCCTCTCACAGTTGGAAGGTAGAGCGACGGTCTCGCTTCCTGCAGGTCAGGGCGTTCAATCCCCTGACCGTCCACTAAGTGGTTGGTCATTCCTTCCCCCCCGTCCCATCCCCAAATCCTTATCCTGACTCCTTCCCAGTGCTATATAGTTCGTAATGGCTTGGTGCTTTCCCCTTCTCCTTAGCTGCCCTGGAAGACAAGCAAAACGCCGACGTAAATATATCAACCCGTTCTCGCACATTGCTTATATTCAATATTTGGCTTATTAATAGTTGCATTTGTAACATACTAATTTATTGTGAATATTTGAGTTGACCTTAAAAAGCTGAATAGAAAACACCGACCTAACTTAACCTTCTTAGTATGTTAAGATAAGGCATCTTAATGCGTCCTAATTACAATTAGTACTTAACCTTTACCTATATTGATATTACAGTTTATATAAATAATAAAAAAAAACTAAAATATTTAAAACAAATTGTAAAGTAACTCAGGATATTGTCAAATTTGTATAAAATCTCTATTGTTTAATAAAACTTGAAAAAGAAATACTAATATTAAAACTGGTGTTAAGCATATCGGCAGGAACAGTTTATAACTTGAAAATAAAATATAATTGGAATATACCACATATGTACTTATCAATAAGCCAAATATTGACTATAAGCAATAAGTCATGTATGTACTGCATTGTGCAAGAGCGGGTTGTAATATATATACACAGATATCGTGAAAGCTTTCAGCGCAAGTGACCTGGCGCGGCGCTATTGACCCCACGCATCGCGCGAACCAACAAAATTACTTCCAAAAAAGGAGTGAAAATGGAATCATTAATTCCTTACCCGACCGGAATACAAAGTGAAACTCTTAGGAAAGTAGAATCCGGATCATTCGGCGTGAAGAGCTCAGTCTCCCCCCAGAGTACTGTGCTGGCTCCAGGGGCCAGATTCCCGAAGCAGGTTACGCAAGTACTTACGAACGTGTACATCTTTCCTCAATCTTTGCGGCTTTGGTTACATTTATTAAACAGTTTACAAGCATGAAAACTTCCCAATCAACTGTTGTTATTGTTATAAACAGCCGCCTGGTGCTTCGGAGATCATTAACTGTTTAATAATTGTAACAAAGCCGCCAAAGATTGAGAAAAGATGCACAGGTTCGTAAGTGCTTGCGTAACTGCTTCGTGAATCTGGCCCCTGGATTCCTCCTCATGCTCAGACCCCGACACAGACAAGGACACAGACTGCAGTACTGTATCGTCCTGTGTAGATGCATACAGTACAAACTGCACCCCTGACACAAGTTACTGCATTCACCTGTACTCCTGGCACTTAATGACACACACACACACCTGTACTCTTGGTACTTAATGCCACACACACACACCTGTACTCTTGGCACTTAATGACACACACCTGCACTCTTGGCACTTAATGACACACACCTGCACTCTTGGCACTTAATGACACACACCTGCACTCTTGGCACTTAATGACCACACACCTGCACTCTTGGCACTTAATGACACACACCTGCACTCTTGGCACTTAATGACACACCACCTGCACTCTTGGCACTTAATGACACACACCTGCACTCTTGGCACTTAATGACACACACCTGCAGTCTTGGCACTTAATGTCACACACACCTGTAATCTTGGCACTTATATATCACACACACCTGTAATCTTGGCACTTAATGTCACACACACCTGTAATCTTGGCACTTAATGTCACACACACCTGTAATCTTGGCACTTAATATCACACACACCTGCACTCCTGGCACTTAATGACACACACACACACACACCATATACACAGACCCATCGAGACACAAGAATAATGACACCCAAGAGAGCTTAATAAACCACAAAACATTCCTCCACATCCTTTCCACAATACCAGACAGTCGTTCCGGCCACAATTCCAAATACATTTATCGTAAGCTAACTTGCAATAATCAATAATACTCGAAACAAACTTTAACCTAATCAAAAGGGTAATAACATAATTAGCTGTGCGCGGACCCGAAGTTGAACTCGTGCACTATGTGTCGGTATGGAACCCATATCCTGTAACCTTTAAAACATGGAATACATATCAGTTCTCTCAGGCTAGGCTGCGTCAGTTGATAAAGGTCAGGGAGGTTAGGTTCACAAACACCTGGGTATTGATATATAATGATATATCCAGGTGATATATCATTATATATCACTTGGACGAGCCTGTCAAGATATTCCTCCATATTCTGAAGAATTATATTGCAGAATACAATGATATTTGCGTTTGGTTACTTTATGTGCTCCTTTGGTTGTGGCGACTCTTTAAAACTTTAACATTTGGAGAATAGTGTTTTGTGTTAATAGATGTATTTGCCTACACTAGTACCACCAACCATGTCCCCCCCTACACCACCACCAACCATGTCCCCCTACACCACCACCAACCATGTCCCCCCCTACACCACCACCAACCATGTCCCCCCTACACCACCACCAACCATGTCCCCCCTACACCACCACCAACCATGTCCCCCCCTACACCACCACCAACCATGTCCCCCCCTACACCACCACACCAACCATGTCCCCCCCTACACCACCACCAACCATGTCCCCCCCCTACACCACCACCAACCATGCCCCCCCTACACCACCACCAACCATGTCCCCCCTACACCACCACCAACCATTTCCCCCCCCCTACACCACCACCAACCATGACCCCCCTACACCACCACCAACCATGCCCCCCTACACCACCACCAACCATGTCCCCCCTACACCACCACCAACATGTCCCCCCTACACCACCAACCATGTCCCCCCTACACCACCACCAACCATGCCCCCCTACACCACCACCAACCATGTCCCCCCCTACACCACCACCAACCATGTCCCCCCTACACCACCACCAACCATGTCCCCCCTACACCACCACCAACCATGTCCCCCCTACACCACCACCAACCATTCCCCCCCTACACCACCACCAACTATGACCCCCCTACACCACCACCAACCATGTCCCCCCTACACCACCACCAACCATGTCCCCCCTACACCACCACCAACATGTCCCCCCTACTCCACCACCAACCATGTCCCCCCTACACCACCACCAACCATGTCCCCCTACACCACCACCAACCATGTCCCCCCTACACCACCACCAACCATGTCCCCCCTACACCACCACCAACCATGACCCCCCCTACACCACCACCAACCATGTCCCCCCTACACCACCACCAACCATGTCCCCCCCTACACCACCACCAACCATGACCCCCCCTACACCACCACCAACCATGTCCCCCCTACACCACCACCAACCATGTCCCCCCTACACCACCACCAACCATGTCCCCCCTACACCACCACCAACCATGTCCCCCCTACACCACCACCAACCATGTCCCCCTACACCACCACCACATGTCCCCCCTACACCACCACCAACCATGACCCCCCTACACCACCACCAACCATGTCCCCCCTACACCACCACCAACCATGACCCCCCCTACACCACCACCAACCATGTCCCCCCTACACCACCACCAACTGTCCCCCCTACACCACCACCAACCATGTCCCCCCTACACCACCACCAACCATGACCCCCCTACACCACACCAACCATGTCCCCCCCTACACACCACCAACCATGTCCCCCCTACACCACCACCACCACCATGTCTCCCCTACACCACCAACCATGTCCCCCCCTACACCACCACCAACCATGTCCCCCCTACACCACCACCAACCATGTCCCCCTACACCACCACCAACCATGACCCCCTACACACCACCATGTCCCCCCCTACACCACCACCAACCATGTCCCCCCTACACCACCACCAACCATGTCCCCCCTACACCACCACCAACCATGACCCCCCTACACCACCACAACCATGACCCCCCCCTACACAACCACCAACCATGACCCCCTACACACCACCAACATGCATGTCCCCCCCTACACCACCACCAACCATGCCCCCCCCTACACCACCACCAACCATGTCCCCCCTACACCACCCCAACCATGTCCCCCCTACACCACCACCAACCATGTCCCCCCTACACCACCACCAACCATGTCCCCCCCTTACACCACCACCAACCATGTCCCCCCTACACCACCACCAACCATGTCCCCCCTACACCACCACCAACCATGACCCCCCTACACCACCACCAACCATGTCCCCCCTACACCACCACCAACCATGTCCCCTACACCACCACCAACCATGTCCCCCCCCTACACACTACCAACCATGACCCCCCTACACCAC
>NC_091174.1:17762056-17782056 GCF_040958095.1 Procambarus clarkii
TTGGAGAGTGTCTAAGTCCTCGTGTAAATTCCTGCAATTCTCCTCTTTTAACATTCCTCAACAGCTTCCATTATCTGTAAACACTGACATGTCCAAGCTCACTCCCTCGGGCAGGTCGTTCACATAAATTAGTAACAGTGGCTGTCCCAGGACCGAGCCTTGTGGGACCCGAATGTTGCATTCCCCCAGCTTCAAACCACCTCCTCTATGGGTTTTCTATCTATAAGCAGCTGTGACTCTGTTTTTTTATCAAATCCACAAGAGCCGTGACGAGGATTCGAACCAACGTCCGAAAGCATCCCAGACGCTGCCTTAATCGACTGAGCTACGACATGGTATAAGAATTGCAACCAGAAATTCTACTGAATTTACTTGGATCCTGCAGCCTCTCCGAGACACAAACCAGGATTTTACACAACTCCCCCCATGCACTCGAGCTATGTCAATAAGCCATTCTACCTCTTCGCCCTTACTTCATTTTGTTCATTTGATGCATCACACTATTGTGATTTCTGTGTGTCTCTGCTTTTTGTCCTTCAGCTTCTCTCTTGCCTGCTTTTCCAGTGTTTTTCCTCAGTTATACCAGCCTGCTTCTTTATCCTGCCTCCAGTCTTTCACGAGGAACAGTGTCAAAAGATGGTAGAGCGACGGTCTCGATTCGTGCAGGTCGGCGTACAATTCCCGACCGTCCAAGTGGTAGGGCATCATTACATCCCCCCGTCCCATTCAAATCCTTATCCAGATCCCCTTCCAAGAGCTATATAGTCGTAATGGCTTGACGGTTTCCCCTGATAATTCCTTCCCTCTTCACGTCCGGCTTTTCATCTTACAACGTTGCTCTCCATGCTGGTTCTAATGTAAAGACCTCCTTAAATCTTTCATTAGTTCCTCGCATACTTCATCATCATTTTCTGTGAGAGCTTCCCCTTGTTTTCTCAGAGTAAATGGCCCCACTCTGTCGTTTTCCTCCTATAAAACAGCTTTAGTTTGTTCCCTTAACTTTTGCAGCGATGTCATTTTCAAATTGCTTCTCAAATTAGCTTCTCTCTCCTAACTCTGTTGTATTTATTTCTGGTTCTCTTTAGTGCTTCTGTATTGATCTTTCTTCCTAGCTTTTTGTATTTTTTCCAGGCTTTTTTTTTATCCTTTATTTAGCTTACCTGCATTTCCTATTGAAACAGTTTACTTATTTGCAGAAGTACTTCACTTCCCAGCAAGGAATTCCATCATCTCATCTGCTGTCTTCCCTTCTATTTCTCTTTCCCATTGAATTTCCCACAGATAGTCCCTCATCCTGTTGTAGTGCCCGCGTCTGTAATCACTTCTTCAATGGAAGTCTATGTCCAACCAATTCCTTCAGCTTCACTATGTAATCAAACTTGACAATGACGAGAGAGCTAGTTCCTAGAGACCTCTCATACTCGATTTATTTATAAATCTTCATTTTGGGATAACACGAAGTCGTGTGTTGCCGGTGGATGGTCTACTGTTGGTTCTGTGACATGTTGCTTTTAAGTGTTTCTGTGATGTGTCTACCAGTTTTGGTCTCCATGTATCATCACTCAGAGAGGATCATTATTTATCAAGTCTATTTCTCTGTGGTTTAAGTCCCCCAATGTAAATGTTTTAACTCTTGTTCCCCATTGCATCTGTGGCTGCTTTTCCATTACCTTGAGATGATTCTCATTGAATTTGTCATATTCTTACCTTGGCTCTCTATTTTTTGGTGGTAAATTATCACTGAATGCTGCCACTATCTTCGAGCATCCCACTGTTGCTATTTCTGGTATATACTCATGCTGGTCAACTCCCTCTGCTAGTTTGACTTCTTCGAAGCTACAGTGTAGCCGTAGCAACGGAGCTACATCACCTCCCTCTCTGTACTCCCAATCTCTCCGTATTACTTGATAACCTCGTGGAAAATTGCGTTTTCTATAACACTTGCCAGTTTAATTTCAGTTATTGTGGTATGAGAGTGAACTTCTGCCACTCTATAAATTTGTTCCTTTATTTGCGATTCCATCTTCATTTGTGTATAATACTTTTATGCTACTCATGACAATTGGGCTGCTTTTGTCCCCCCTCCCCACCCCTTTCGAGGGGCACGTGTTCATATGCCTGCATTTTTGTGTCTGATAGCGGTAGGGGGGAATGACGAACAATTTCCTATTTTCTACTCATTTGTGTAGATGCTTCGTTAGGTTAGGCAGCCCTACTATCTCCCTCTGTAGTACTCTCTGTTGCATTGTGAAGCTCGTCTGCCCCACTATTTGCCTTTGTTCTACTCTGTTGTCAAATATGCTTTGTCCTATGCCCTGTTTGTGACCTTTTCTACACTTCTTACATTTCCATTTTGCTTTTCTTTTGTGAGTCTTTTTTTCTGTCCCACTTTCCTCCTTAAACATGTCCTGTCTAATAAACACTGCATGGTACTTTTCCTCATTTCTCAAATATCTCTTTTCTGCAAGTCTATACATAAATAGGTTACTGCTAATAAAAACTTTCACTGGTCGATATTTTCTCTCTGAAATTTGCCTATCCTGCAGAAATGCTCCATTTCCCATGTTGCATCTCCAGCCGGAATTTTGTGTAGCATTTTTGTTATTTCATTATGGTCTCTCTCTCTTTATTTGCCATGTGGTCCTCCTCAGGCTCTGGTAGGTTGAATATTATCACTGACCTCTTCCTATCATACCTGGTGAGGGTTTCTGGAGTACTTCTACTACTCGAGCCCGGCCTGGGTCCAGACTCGACGGGCCTCTCTATCTCCAGACTTGTATATTTCATAATTTAGGTAATTTTTTACCCTTTAACATGGTTTCCTCAATTACCTTCTCTTTCATTCAACCATTTTTCTGCAAAGTACACAACATAGAGGACACGGCAAACCTCCAATCAGATGTAAATCAGGTCTTTCTATGCGCTACAGAAATAATATGGTATTTAATGAAGATAAGTTCCAGCTCCTACGCTACGGAAAAAATGAAAATATATAAACAGAAACCACATACGAAACGCAGTCAAATCATAACATAGAACGAAAAGGCAATGTAAAAGATTTGGATGTACTCGTGTCGGAAGACCTTACCGTTAAAGATCACAATAAAGTAGCCGTCACAACTGCAAGAAAAATAATAAGTTGGATAACAAGAACCTTTCACACTAAAGATGCTATACCGATGATGATACTCTTCAAGACGTTAGTGCTCTCTAGCGTGAAAAACTGTTGCACAATGACAGCCCCTTATAAAGCTGGAGAAATTGCTGACCTAGAGAGCGTGCAGAGATCCTCTACTGCTAGAAACCACTCGGCAAAACCTCTAAACTATTGGGACCCACTAAAATGCCTAAATCTGTATTCTCTTGAGCGCAGGCGGGAGAGATACATAATAATTTACACGTGGAAAATAGTAGAGGGGCTGGTCCCAAACCTGCACACAGAAATAACACCACATGGTCTGGCAGGATGTGCAGAATACCCCCGTTGAAAAGCAGAGGTGTAACAGGTACTCTGAGAGAGAACTATCAACATCAGAGGCCCGAGACTGTTCAACACACTTCCACTACACATAAGGGGCATAACTGGCCGACCCCTCACAGTGTTCAAGAGAGAACTGGATAAGCACCTCCAAAGGACACCTGATCAACCAGGCTGTGATTCAAGCGTCAGGCTGCGAGCAGCCGCGTCCAACAGCCTGGTTGACCAGTCCAGCAACCAGGAGGCCTGGTCGACGACCGGGCCGCGGGGACGCTTAGTCCCGAAATCCTCTCAAGGCAACCGCAAGGTAGGCAATTTCATTTTTTTTGTCTACCTTCTCATGTAATTCTTAAAAGCTGCCTTCCCAGAGAAGCTGCCTTCCCAGAGAAGCTGCCTTCCCAGAGAAGCTGCCTACCCAGAGAAGCTGCCTTCCCAGAGAAGCTGCCTTCCCAGAGAAGCTGCCTTCCCAGAGAAGCTGCCTTCCCAGAGAAGCTGCCTTCCCAGAGAAGCTGCCTACCCAGAGAAGCTGCCTTCCCAGAGAAGCTGCCTTCCCAGAGAAGCTGCCTTCCCAGAGAAGCTGCCTTCCCAGAGAAGCTGCCTACCCAGAGAAGCTGCCTACCCAGAGAAACTGCCTATCCAGAGAAGCTGCCTACCCAGAGAAGCTGCCTTCCCAGAGAAGCTGCCTTCCCAGAGAAGCTGCCTTCCCAGAGAAGCTGCCTTCCCAGAGAAGCTGCCTTCCCAGAGAAGCTGCCTTCCCAGAGAAGCTGCCTTCCCAGAGAAGCTGCCTTCCCAGAGAAGCTGCCTTCCCAGAGAAGCTGCCTACCCAGAGAAGCTGCCTACCCAGAGAAGCTGCCTACCCAGAGAAGCTGCCTATCCAGAGAAGCTGCCTACCCAGAGAAGCTGCCTACCCAGAGAAGCTGCCTTCCCAGAGAAGCTGCCTTCCCAGAGAAGCTGCCTTCCCAGAGAAGCTGCCTTCCCAGAGAAGCTGCCTTCCCAGAGAAGCTGCCTTCCCAGAGAAGCTGCCTTCCCAGAGAAGCTGCCTTCCCAGAGAAGCTGCCTTCCCAGAGAAGCTGCCTTCCCAGAGAAGCTGCCTTCCCAGAGAAGCTGCCTTCCCAGAGAAGCTGCCTTCCCAGAGAAGCTGCCTACCCAGAGAAGCTGCCTACCCAGAGAAGCTGCCTACCCAGAGAAGCTGCCTTCCCAGAGAAGCTGCCTTCCCAGAGAAGCTGCCTTCCCAGAGAAGCTGCCTTCCCAGAGAAGCTGCCTTCCCAGAGAAGCTGCCTTCCCAGAGAAACTGCCTTCCCATAGAAGCTGCCTACCCAAAAAAGCTGCCTACCAAGAGAAGCTGCCTTCCCAGAGAAGCTGCCTTCCCAGAGAAGCTGCCTTCCCAGAGAAGCTGCCTACCCAGAGAAGCTGCCTTCCCAGAGAAGCTGCCTTCCCAGAGAAGCTGCCTTCCCAGAGAAGCTGCCTTCCCAGAGAAGCTGCCTTCCCAGAGAAGCTGCCTATCCAGAGAAGCTGCCCACCCAGAGAAGCTGCCTTCCCAGAGAAGGTGCCTACCCAAAGAAGCTGCCTACCAAGAGAAGCTGCCTCTTCTTTCAGCACCTGTATCTCTCCCCTCATCCCCTTGTCCTTTTCTCCACCTCTTCCTGCATAGTTGCCGCTCACTAGTTCACCCATTCTTTCCGTAAGCACTACTGTGTTACTGGCCTTCCCTTTCCACCTCATCCATGCGTTCCTCTAATGACATAACACTCTTCCATAGAGTTAGGTATATACATATCTATCTCATCTCCCCCTCCTCCAGCTGTCCCTGCGACACTCCAGCAACACAGCAGGTGCACCAGTTGAGTGTGGCTTGTGTTAACTGCTTAATGTCTCGCCCGCCCGTCTGGCATTGACAGTTGTGGTAGCGACACTAAATGCTTGATGTCTTAGAGGACACCAAGCAATTCTTATGCTTGGTGGGAGCAGTTGTGGACCTCTGATGTTCAGAGACAGGTGGTGGTGGTGGTGTTGGTGGTTGTGGTGGTAGAGGGGGAGGGGTTGGTGGTGTTGGTGGGTTGTGGAGTGCAACTATCAAGACAGAGGAGAGCTGGACACTCGTCAATATCAAGGCTCCGCACGTCTCCTTCCAATTCCTTTATCGGCATTCCACAGAGACCCACCGCATCCCTGCCATCCCTTCCACGAGCCCACCTCCACCCTTCCACGAGCCCACCTCCACCCTTCCACGAGCCCACCTCCACCCTTCCACGAGCCCCCCACCACCTTTCCACGAGCCCCCCACCACCCTTCCACGAGCCCACCACCACCCTTCCACGAGCCCACCCACCATACACCTCCCACCCTTCAATACATCCACCCCTCCATACAATACACACATCTACTCCCAACAAAACACCCATTCCCTCTACAATACACCCACCCACCCCTCCCTACAGTACTCACCCACCCACCCACCCCTCCCTGCAACACTCCCCACAGTGGTATAGTACTGGACAACAATGGATCCCCATCAAGGACGGGCGGTTGTCTCTGGGCCTCTGAAGCGGGTCAGGGGTTCGAGTCTTTAATGACGTGACGTGTATTTCACGTTGAAACGTGTTACCGTACCATTAGCGGCCCTAAACGGTTAGATTTGAAAGAAGTAAACGCTACACCGCTGACTAGGTGGCGCATTGTTACCCACTAACAGCCCCATTCACAGCTGGGGCTCTGGCTCACTTGAGCACACTTCCTGCAGCCAAGTACTGATGTACGTAGATTTGAATACATCAGTTTTTTTTTTTACCTAAACAGTTGATAACCAACTAGCAAAATCAACCATTGATAAGTTGTAATATATAAGTTATATAATATATATGTCGCTTTATCCTAAAATACTTATTGATGTCGTTATATATAATGTGAGGTTATGTATAGGTAGGCCTACATAAGGTGAGGTAAGGTGTTATGGTCATGTTGATCTAGGGAGTGTAAACACTACAAGCTCGGAGTGAAGGAAGCACATTACCAGTCATACCTGGATTGTACCTGGATGGGGTTCTGAGAGTTCTTCTACTCCTCCAGCCCGGCCCGGGGCCAGGCTTGACTTGTGGTAACTTGATATTGAAGGCTAAATCTACAAGGAATAGTTGCAAATCTACAACAGTTCCTGACGAGGCCAGGAGACATTACAAGATATGTTAAATTATCCCCCTTGGAAAGTAGAGGTGCAATAGGTTCGTTAAGAAATAATTATATAAACATTAACGACCCAAGACTTGTCAACACCCTCGTTCATAATTAGCCAACCTGTTTCGGCGTTCAAGACGGAACGTGATAAACGCCTTGACGTATTTCCTCCGTCAGGCTGCGTGTAGTAGTATCCAACAGCCTGGTTGATCAGACCGGCAACCAGGACACCTGCTCAGAGACCGGGCCGCGGGGACATGTATTATCGGAAGCAAATCAAAGTAACCTCAGAGTAACCCTACGTCAACGCCACACACACTTACCTTGCGTTGATGTTACGTTGATGTTACGTTGATATCACTCACTTCACTTCCTGGTCATTGCCCAGTACACGCTGGCGAGGGCGTCACGCTCACTCTTCCGGAGGTGGATAGTGATAAAAATTAGTGATAGTGATAATCAGGATAGATTCCCTTACAGTTCACTCCGGTTCTTCTACTCCTCAAATCCGGCCAGTAGGCAATTGATTTGTGATCACTTGGTCCATCAGACTGTTGTTTGAAGCGGGGGTAGTAAGCCCACATGTCCACTACAACCCGGTTGGTCCAACACTTCTTATCTAATTTTATCTTGAAGAAATCCACTTTTGTTCCGGCAATACTTCTTATGTTTCCTGGGAGAGTATTGAACAGCCGAGGACCCTCGATGTTCAGCTCTCTGATTGTACCTGGTTGATGAGGTTCTGGAGGTTCTTCTACTCCCCAAGCCCGGCCCGGGGCCAAGCTCGTCATGTGTCTATGGTGCCTCTAGCCACTTGTAGGTAATGCCTCTCTCGTCTCCTTTCTAGAATGTACAAGTTGAGAGCCTTGCAACGGTTGCAATAGTTTAGGGGCTGTGTATGGTGTCTTTGCGAGCCGTACATGTTCTCTGTGTGCCCACTACTATAGCAATGACTTCTGCTCCTAAAGGGGGGAAGCGAGCACTATGTTGACACCACAAGTAACGTGAAATTATGAGCCCTATTCTTCGTAACCATATTGTTTGTAGCTCTATTATTTGTAACATATTATTCGTAACCATTATTTGCATTTGTAGTACATAGTTGAAGCATTTACAGCGTTGTAGTTCCAACCCGTCCTCGACTCAAGTCCATTACATTCAGCGGTCAACCCCACAGACGCATTCATAAATTTTAACATGCTGTTCATTCAAAACGGGAATTTTCTTCGGTATAAATTAATATTATAATATATTAGCATATTGTGTATATATAGGCATAGGATAGGTTAGGTGTTTAGGTTCTGTTGACGATTATTTGTAGTACGTGGGTGAAGCATTTATAGCGTTGTGATTCGAACAAAATTCGTCAGTGAAGCACTTGTTCCGGATATGTTCGAACGTCAGCAGTTGTGAGTCGTGTGTAAACCGCTTTTCATTCATAAACAGGGGGTTTGGCGGGTGCATGGAATCACTTTTGGGACTTTGATAGGGGACGGGCTGCACGACTCACAACTGCTGACGTTCGAATACTTCCGGAACAACTGCTTTACTGACGAATTTTGTTTGAATCACAACGCTGTAAATGCTTCACCCACGTACTACAAATAATCGTCAACAGAACCTAAACACCAAACCTATCCCTATATATGCACAATATGCTATTATAATAGCAATTTATATTTGCGAAAATTCCCTTTTTGAATGAACAGCATGTTGAAATTTATGAATGCGTCTGTGGGGTCGACCGCTAGATGGATTGGACTTGAGTCGAGGACAGGTTGGGTTGGCGGGCGAGTTGAATGTACTTTGGGTCTCTGTTTATGTGGACGGGCTGGTTTATTGCTCACAGCCATATTGTTCACAGCCACAATGTTCATCACCCCAGAGTTCACAGCCACAATGTTCATCACCCCAGTGTTCACAACCAGTGTTCATAACCACTACCGCTACAACAACTACAGAAAGACGGGACTACAAGGAGCCGCCAGAAGCCATACACGACATTTTAGTCTGTGAAGAGTATTGAGACGGAGCGTGTTACTGTACCGAGGCTGCTGTACCGTGGTTACTGTACCGAGGCTGCTGTACCGTGGTTACTGTACCGAGGCTGCTGTACCGTGGTTACTGTACCGAGGCTGCTGTACCGTGGTTACTGTACCGAGGCTGCTGTACCGTGGTTACTGTACCGAGGCTGCTGTACCGTGGTTACTGTACCGAGGCTGCTGTACCGTGGTTACTGTACCGAGGCTGCTGTACCGTGGTTACTGTACCGTGGTTACTGTACCGTGGTTACTGTACCGAGGCTGCTGTACCGTGGTTACTGTACCGAGGCTGCTGTACCGTGGTTACTGTACCGAGGCTGCTGTACCGTGGTTACTGTACCGAGGCTGCTGTACCGTGGTTACTGTACCGAGGCTGCTGTACCGTGGTTACTGTACCGAGGCTGCTGTACCGTGGTTACTGTACCGAGGCTGCTGTACCGTGGTTACTGTACCGAGGCTGCTGTACCGTGGTTACTGTACCGAGGCTGCTGTACCATATGACCGTAACTTAGACATATGGGAATTCCATTACGTGGCAGGATATCAACAGAGCCGATATATAGCCCTGTGTAGCCGTGAGACGAGCCAGAGAAGGGGGTTTCGAACCATGGTCCATAAAAGAGGGCAAGCGTAACACACACACACACACACACACACACACACACACACACACACACACACACACACACACTCAAAGCAAGAAAACCACACATAACATGGAGCCTAAAACAGGTCGGTGCATTTTTTTTCTTAGACAAATTCCTTGTTGTTTTAGAGACAAATACCTTATACATTCTCCTGCATTATTGTGTTTACCTGTATCACAGGCGGACACATGTGTTCAGTTCATGTGTCTTCAGCTAATGTGTGTTCAGACGAAAGACAAAGGACACTGCCCAACAATTTTTCTTCGCATGACCGCTTCTTCCACAACAGCTCCCACCACAACAGTTCAGTGGATGATGTGCTTCCAGACAACCCCCTTCCCAGCAATCCACCTCCCAGCGAGCCACCTCCCAGCAAGCCACTACCCAGCAAGCCCTCTCCCAGCGAGCCCTCTCCCAGCGAGCCACCTCCCAGCGAGCCACCACCCAGCAAGCTACCACCCAGCAAGCCACCTCCCAGCAAGCCACCTCCTAGCAAGCCACCTCCCAGCAAGCCACCTCCCAGCAAGCCACCTCCCAGCAAGCCACCTCCCAGCAAGCCACCTCCCAGCAAGCCACCTCCCAGCAAGCCACCTCCCAGCAAGCCACCTCCCAGCAAGCCACCTCCCAGATAATATGAAAGGCGGCCCAACATAACGATGACGGATGGGAGACATTTATAAAATTTGGTCATTTAATTATGACCAATTGAGAGCCTTCTTTATGAGGCCGAGTGTCGGAGTCGACCCCGCGGAGGTTAGTCGACCCCGCGGAGGTTAGTCGACCCCGTGGAGGTGAGTCGACCCCGTGGAGGTGAGTGGACCCCGTGGAGGTGAGTCGACCCCGTGGGGGTGAGTCGACCCCGCGGAGGTTAGTCGACCCCGCGGAGGTGAGTCGACCCCGCGGAGGTGAGTCGACCCCGCGGAGGTGAGTCGACCCCGTGGAGGTGAGTCGACCCCGTGGAGGTGAGTCGACCCCGTGGGGGTGAGTCGACCCCGTGGAGGTGAGTCGACCCCGCGGAGGTTAGTCGACCCCGCGGAGGTGAGTCGACCCCACGGAGGTGAGTCGACCCCGTGGAGGTGAGTCGACCCCGTGGAGGTGAGTCGACCCCGTGGGGGTGAGTCGACCCCGTGGAGGTGAGTCGACCCCGTGGAGGTTAGTCGACCCCGTGGAGGTTAGTCGACCCCGTGGAGGTTAGTCGACCCCGTGGAGGTTAGTCGACCCCGCGGAGGTTAGTCGACCCCGCGGAGGTTAGTCGACCCCGCGGAGGTTAGTCGACCCCGCGGAGGTTAGTCGACCCCGCGGAGGTTAGTCGACCCCGTGGAGGTGAGACAACACAAGAAACGTGTCTGTTACACGATTTGTGGTCAAGACGGTGGGAGGGGGGCCTGGGTGTAAACGCTGGGAGGGGGGGCCTGGGTGTAAACGCTGGGAGGGGGGCCTGGGTGTAGACGGTGGGAGGGCAGCCTGGGTGTAGACGGTGGGAGGGGGGCCAGGGTGTAGACGGTGGGGGGGGCATGGGTGTAGACGGTGGGAGGGGGGGCCTGGGTGTAGACGGTGGGAGGGAGGGCCTGGGTGTAGACGGTGGGAGGGGGGCTTGGGTGTAGACGGTGGGAGAGGGGGCCTGGGTGTAGACGGTGGGAGGGGTGGCCTGGGTGTAGACGGTGGGAGGGGGGCCTGGGTGTAGACGCTGGGAGGGGGGCCTGGGTGTAGACGGTGGGAGGGGGACCTGGGTGTAGACGCTGGGAGGGGGGCCTGGGTGTAGACGCTGGGAGGGGGGCCTGGGTGTAGACGCTGGGAGGGGGACCTGGGTGTAGACGCTGGGAGGGGGACCTGGGTGTAGACGCTGGGAGGGGGGCCTGGGTGTAGACGGTGGGAGGGGGGGCCTGGGTGTAGACGGTGGGAGGGGGGGCCTGGGTGTAGACGGTGGGAGGGGGGGCCTGGGTGTAGACGGTGGGAGGGGGGCCTGGGTGTAGACGGTGGGAGGGGGGGGGGCTGGATGTAGACGGTGGGAGGGGGGGCCTGGGTGTAGACGGTGGGATGGAGGCCTGGGTGTAGACGGTGGGAGGGGGGGCCTGGATGTAGACGGTGGGAGGGGTGGCCTGGGTGTAGACGGTGGGAGGGGGGGCCTGGGTGTAGACGGTGGGAGGGCAGCCTGGGTGTAGACGGTGGGAGGGGAGCCTGGGTGTAGACGGTGGGAGGGGAGCCTAGGTGTAGACGGTGGGAGGGGGGCCTGGGTGTAGACGGTTGGAGGGGAGCCTGGGTGTAGACGGTGGGAGGGGGGGCCTGGGTGTAGACGGTGGGAGGGGGGGCCTGGGTGTAGACGCTGGGAGGGGGGCCTGGGTGTAGACGGTGGGAGGGGGGGCCTGGGTGTAGACGGTGGGAGGGGGGGCCTGGGTGTAGACGCTGGGAGGGGGGCCTGGGTGTAGACGGTGGGAGGGGGGCCTGGGTGTAGACGGTGGGAGGGGGGGGGCTGGATGTAGACGGTGGGAGGGGGGGCCTGGGTGTAGACGGTGGGATGGGGGCCAGGGTGTAGACGGTGGGGGGGGCATGGGTGTAGACGGTGGGAGGGGGGGCCTGGGTGTAGACGGTGGGAGGGGGGGCCTGGGTGTAGACGGTGGGAGGGGGGCTTGGGTGTAGACGGTGGGAGAGGGGGCCTGGGTGTAGACGGTGGGAGGGGTGGCCTGGGTGTAGACGGTGGGAGGGGGGCCTGGGTGTAGACGCTGGGAGGGGGGCCTGGGTGTAGACGGTGGGAGGGGGACCTGGGTGTAGACGCTGGGAGGGGGGCCTGGGTGTAGACGCTGGGAGGGGGGCCTGGGTGTAGACGCTGGGAGGGGGACCTGGGTGTAGACGCTGGGAGGGGGACCTGGGTGTAGACGCTGGGAGGGGGGCCTGGGTGTAGACGGTGGGAGGGGGGGCCTGGGTGTAGACGGTGGGAGGGGGGGCCTGGGTGTAGACGGTGGGAGGGGGGGCCTGGGTGTAGACGGTGGGAGGGGGGCCTGGGTGTAGACGGTGGGAGGGGGGGGGGGCTGGATGTAGACGGTGGGAGGGGGGGCCTGGGTGTAGACGGTGGGATGGAGGCCTGGGTGTAGACGGTGGGAGGGGGGGCCTGGATGTAGACGGTGGGAGGGGTGGCCTGGGTGTAGACGGTGGGAGGGGGGGCCTGGGTGTAGACGGTGGGAGGGCAGCCTGGGTGTAGACGGTGGGAGGGGAGCCTGGGTGTAGACGGTGGGAGGGGAGCCTAGGTGTAGACGGTGGGAGGGGGGCCTGGGTGTAGACGGTTGGAGGGGAGCCTGGGTGTAGACGGTGGGAGGGGGGGCCTGGGTGTAGACGGTGGGAGGGGGGGCCTGGGTGTAGACGCTGGGAGGGGGGCCTGGGTGTAGAGGGTGGGAGGGGGGGCCTGGGTGTAGACGGTGGGAGGGGGGGCCTGGGTGTAGACGCTGGGAGGGGGGCCTGGGTGTAGACGGTGGGAGGGGGGCCTGGGTGTAGACGGTGGGAGGGGGGGGGCTGGATGTAGACGGTGGGAGGGGGGGCCTGGGTGTAGACGGTGGGATGGGGGCCTGGGTGTAGACGGTGGGAGGGGGGGCCTGGATGTAGACGGTGGGAGGGGTGGCCTGGGTGTAGACGGTGGGAGGGGGGGCCTGGGTGTAGACGGTGGGAGGGGGGCTTGGGTGTAGACGGTGGGAGAGGGGGCCTGGGTGTAGACGGTGGGAGGGGTGGCCTGGGTGTAGACGGTGGGAGGGGGGCCTGGGTGTAGACGCTGGGAGGGGGGCCTGGGTGTAGACGCTAGGAGGGGGACCTGGGTGTAGACGCTGGGAGGGGGACCTGGGTGTAGACGCTGGGAGGGGGGCCTGGGTGTAGACGGTGGGAGGGGGGGCCTGGGTGTAGACGGTGGGAGGGGGGCCTGGGTGTAGACGGTGGGAGGGGGGCCTGGGTGTAGACGGTGGGAGGGGGTGGGCTGGATGTAGACGGTGGGAGGGGGGGCCTGGGTGTAGACGGTGGGATGGGGGCCTGGGTGTAGACGGTGGGAGGGGGGGCCTGGATGTAGACGGTGGGAGGGGTGGCCTGGGTGTAGACGGTGGGAGGGGGGGCCTGGGTGTAGACGGTGGGAGGGGGGCCTGGGTGTAGACGGTGGGAGGGGGGGCCTGGATGTAGACGGTGGGAGGGGGGGGCCTGGATGTAGACGGTGGGAGGGGGGGCCTGGGTGTAGACGGTGGGAGGGGGGGCCTGGGTGTAGACGGTGGGAGGGGGGGCCTGGGCGTAGACGGTGGGAGGGGGGGCCAGGGTGTAGACGGTGGGAGGGGGGGCCTGGGTGTAGACGGTGGGAGGGGGGGGCCTGGGTGTAGACGGTGGGAGGGGGGCTTGGGTGTAGACGGTGGGAGGGGGGGGGCCTGGGTGTAGACGGTGGGAGGGGGGGCCTGGGTGTAGACGGTGGGAGGGGGGGGGCTTGGGTGTAGACGGTGGGAGGGGGGCTTGGGTGTAGACGGTGGGAGGGGGGGGGCCTGGGTGTAGACGGTGGGAGGGGGGGGGGCCAGGGTGTAGACGGTGGGAGGGGGGGCCTGGGTGTAGACGGTGGGAGGGGGGGGGGCCCAGGGTGTAGACGCTGGGAGGGGGGGCCTGGGTGTAGACGCTGGGAGGGGGGCCTGGGTGTAGACGGTGGGAGGGGGGCCTGGGTGTAGACGGTGGGAGGGGGGCTTGGGTGTAGTACCTTACAGTACCTCCCTTCAGTGTTTCGGGATCCTCTTCAACTTTGATTATATTGTTAAGAGTTTAGCTACATTAGATAAGGACTATTAGCTTAGATTGGTTTCAATAACATTCGTTTGTTCCGAGATCAGGTTTTGCTGGGTTGGCGAGGCTTAGTAAGCTGGGGTTGGCGAGGCTTAGTAAGCTGGGGTTGGCGAGGCTTAGTAAGCTGGGGTTGGCGAGGCTTAGTAAGCTGGGGTTGGCGAGGCTTAGTAAGCTGGGGTTGGCGAGGCTTAGTAAGCTGGGGTTGGCGAGGCTTAGTAAGCTGGGGTTGGCGAGGCTTAGTAAGCTGGGGTTGGCGAGGCTTAGTAAGCTGGGGTTGGCGAAGCTAAGTAAGCTGGGGTTGGCGAGGCTAAGTAAGCTGGGGTTGGCGAGGCTTAGTAAGCTGGGGTTGGCGAGGCTTAGTAAGCTGGGGTTGGCGAGGCTTAGTAAGCTGGGGTTGGCGAGGCTTAGTAAGCTGGGGTTGGCGAGGCTTAGTAAGCTGGAGTTGGCGAGGCTTAGTAAGCTGGGGTTGGCGAGGCTTAGTAAGCTGGAGTTTGCGAGGCTTAGTAAGCTGGGGTTGGCGAGGCTTAGTAAGCTGGGGTTGGCGAGGCTTAGTAAGCTAGGGTTGGCGAGGCTTAGTAAGCTGGAGTTGGCGAGGCTTAGTAAGCTGGGGTTGGCGAGGCTTAGTAAGCTGGGGTTGGCGAGGCTTAGTAAGCTGGGGTTGGCGAGGCTTAGTAAGCTGGGGTTGGCGGGGCTTAGTAAGCTGGGGTTGGCGGGGCTTAGTAAGCTGGGGTTGGCGAGGCCTAGTAAGCTGAGGTTGGCGGGGCTTGGTAAGCTGGGGTTGGCGAGGCTTGGTAAGCTGGGGTTGGCGAGGCTTGGTAAGCTGGGGTTGGCGAGGCTTGGTAAGCTGGGGTTGGCGAGGCTTGGTAAGCTGGGGTTGGCGAGGCTTGGTAAGCTGGGGTTGGCGAGGCTTAGTAAGCTGGGGTTGGCGAGGCTTAGTAAGCTGGGGTTGGCAGGGCTTTGTAAGCTGGGGTTGGCAGGGCTTAGTAAGCTGAGGTTGGCGGGGCTTAGTAAGCTGGGGTTGGCGAGGCTTGGTAAGCTGGGGTTGGCGAGGCTTAGTAAGCTGGGGTTGGCGAGGCTTGGTAAGCTGGGGTTGGCGGGGCTTAGTAAGCTGGGGTTGGCGGGGCTTAGTAAGCTGGGGTTGGCGGGGCTTAGTAAGCTGGGGTTGGCGAGGCTTAGTAAGCTGGTGTTGGTAAGGCTTAGAAAGCTGGGGTTGGCGAGGCTTAGTGAGCTGGGGTTGGCGGGGCTTAGTAAGCTGGGGTTGGCGAGGCTTAGTAAGCTGGTGTTGGTAAGGCTTAGAAAGCTGGGGTTGGCGAGGCTTAGTGAGCTGGGGTTGGCGGGGCTTAGTAAGCTGGGGTTGGCGGGGCTTAGTAAGCTGGGGTTGGCGGGGCTTAGTAAGCTGGGGTTGGCGAGGCTTGGTAAGCTGAGGTTGGCGGGGCTTGGTAAGCTGGGGTTGGCGAGGCTTAGTAAGCTGGGATTGGCGAGGCTTAGTAAGCTGGGGTTGGCGAGGCTTAGTAAGCTGGGGTTGGCGAGGCTTAATAAGCTGGGGTTGGCAGGCCTTAGTAAGCTGGATTTGGCGAGGCTTAGTAAGCTGAGGTTGGCGGGGCTTAGTAAGCTGGGGTTGGCGAGGCTTGGTAAGCTGGGGTTGGCGAGGCTTAGTAAGCTGGGGTTGGCGAGGCTTGGTAAGCTGGGGTTGGCGGGGCTTAGTAAGCTGGGGTTGGCGAGGCTTAGTAAGCTGGGGTTGGTGAGGCTTAGTAAGCTGGGGTTGGCAGGGCTTAGTAAGCTGGGGTTGGCGAGGCTTAGTAAGCTGGGGTTGGCGGGGCTTAGTAAGCTGGGGTTGGCGAGGCTTGGTAAGTGGGGTTGGCGAGGCTTGGTAAGCTGGGGTTGGCGAGGCTATGTAAGCTGGGGTTGGCGGGGCTTAGTAAGCTGGGGTTGGCGAGGCTTAGTAAGCTGGGGTTGGTAAGGCTTAGTAAGCTGGGGTTGGTAAGGCTTAGTAAGCTGGGGTTGGCGAGGCTTAGTAAGCTGGGGTTGGCGGGGCTTAGTAAGGTGGGGTTGGCGGGGCTTAGTAAGCTGGGGTTGGCGAGGCTTAGTAAGCTGGGGTTGGCGGGGCTTAGTAAGCTGGGGTTGGCGGGGCTTAGTAAGCTGGGGCTGGCGAGGCTAAGCTTGGAAGGAGGATATCAATCCCATCCTTGTTAAAGGCAGTTTAGTGAGACACCGCTGACCACACCTCATGTCACACTGGCCAGTGTATACTGAATACTCTACTGGATACTCTACTGGATACTCTACTTGCCGTAACCTAGAACTAGTTTAGTCTATGGGGTGAGTATACGAGGCACATTACCCTGGGCGTAACCTCGCTTGTGTTAAGTCTTATCTTCGCTACACATTATATCCCAGGCACATAGCCGCTCAGGTATGTGGTATACACCACTTGTTGGCTCCTGGATCAGTGCCCCGGCGGCCCGGTCTCTGTCCAGGCCTCCTGGTTGGTTGGCTGTTAGCTCAGACCCCAGCTATTTGCTCCAACCTACCATTATGAACTGTTGGACTGAAAAAAATGAACACTTTGTACTATTAATTTTATAGTACAAGAAAACAAGCTAAAAGCTACACTTTTAACTAGTTAAAAAGTTAAAAAGCTTAACTAGTTAAAAAGCTATCTACGTGTATGTGAACACCTGAGAGGCATTAATTAAAAATATGTGTAGCATAATAAACTCCACAGTGTTTGAGTTAGGAAAACACTATTTATCAAATATTGATACTGTTCTTAAAAGATTTCCCCATTTTGCACCCGCAAGATAACGTAAGCTTTTAAGGGTTGACAGATGTTCTTGTTTGATGAGCTGTTCACTTAAGACAGTTAAGCAAGTCCCAGCTGTGTCTGGGTACAAGTGACAGGATGAACAACCCAGCGGGTTTTCTTCCTATTGGGGAGTGTTGTACATGCTGCTATGGCGGTATGTCCACTCACAGGATGAGTTGCGCTGCCCAATACTGTCACTATGGCGGTGTGTCCACTCACAGGATGAGTTGCGCTGCCCAATACTGTCACTATGGCAGTGTGTCCACTCACAGGATGAGTGACGCTGCCCAATACTGTCACTATGGCAGTGTGTCCACTCACAGGATGAGTGGCGCTGCCCAATACTGTCACTATGGCGGTGTGTCCACTCACAGGATGAGTGACGCTGCCCAATACTGTCACTATGGCGGTGTGTCCACTCACAGGATGAGTGACGCTGTCCTATACTGTCACTATGGCGGTGTGTCCACTCAAAGGATGAGTGACGCTGCCCAATAAACTCGCCCCTCTGGGCAAAATTTAAAAATTTAAATTAACTACTTAAGCACTCATAAATATATTATATTAGACCTTAGAGTGCGTTTATTATGCCTAGGTTTGCTTAGGCAGATGTAGGTTTCAAAATTTTATAGAATGCCAAAGTGATTTTTTTTGTTTGTGGGGGGGGGTGTTCAGTAGTACATATTAGTACACTTGAGACACTCGAGTAAGTAGTGCCTACAAGTACTGTCTGCTACTCTAGGAGGCCTGGCAGCATCCCTCACCCTGGCTAGGACGTCACTCATTCATTTCTTCACTTGAGATAATATAAGCCAAATAGATTTAAAATAAAGTAATGGAATCGTTATGTAATGGAAACTTTAACAGGTTGCGTGATGTAGGCGCATCTAACCTAAATTTAATTAATTAGTTTCTGCGGGTCGGCGTTCAATCCCCAACCGTCCAGGTGGTTGGGCACCATTCTTTCCCCCCCCCCCCCCCCCGTACCATCTCAAATCCTTATCCTGACCCCTTCCTAGTGGTATATAGCCGTAATGCCTTGGCACTTTCTCCTCATAGTTCCCTTTTCTTCCCCCCCCCCCAATAGTTTCAGTAATTCCGTGTCCTTAATACCAGTGGTGGATGACCAGTTTGTACTTACATTTTGTTTAATTGACGTTTTCGGTTTTCTTAGTGAATAAAACCGAATTTATATAATATATAACAAATATAATGATTGCTGATTGGTTATTACATATATATATATATATATATATATATATATATATATATATATATATATATATATATATATATATAATATGACGTACCTAGTAGCCAGAACGCACTTGTCAGCCTACTATGCAAGGCCAGATTTGCCTAATAAGCCAAGTTTTCATGAATTAATTGTTTTTCGACTACCTGACCTAACCTAACTTTTTTGGCTACCTAACCTATAAAGATAGGTTAGGTTAGGTTAGGTAGGGTTGGTTAGGCTCGGTCATATATCTACGGTAATTTTAACTCCAATAAAAAAAATTGACCTCATACATAATGAAATGGGTAGCTTTATCATTTCACAAGAAAAAAATTAGAGAAAATATATTAATTCAGGAAAACTTGGCTTATTAGGCAAATCGGGACATGCATAGCAGGCCGAGTACGACGTTCTGGCTACTAGACACAATATATATATATATATATATATATATATATATATATATATATATATATATATATTGTGACAATAATCTCCTTCAAGAGATTGAGCCTGCTCTTCCCTCCACAAACACGTCGTTGAAATTATATAAAACGACTATGGAAGACATGTCCAACAACAACAACACCAGCAAGGCTTGCCAGGGTGAGCAAAACGTATGCAGCCAGCCACCTGTTCGGACTCCAACCACCAAACTACATGTTGATCGCTACCGGCTCCGCTGATTGGTCGCCGGTCTGGCTGCACCTGCACTCGCCCCCCCATACTACTTGATGTCTGGGGTCGCCCCAACTTCAGACCTCAGAATGTTCAGTGCTCTCGTGGTCACCACTCCTCCCGGCTAGACGCTAGCGTGTACTGAGAGAAGTGGTGGCTTTAAGCCAATATTCCAAACACCTCCCATTTACTTTGTATTGCACTTCTTGTTATTTTGCCTTAACGTAACTTTTCATTGTCATTTAATTATTCTTATTATTTTGATTGATTGATTTTATTATAAGAATTTGTTTGTGCATTTTATTCATGTTTTGATTTATTTAACGTAATTAAAATTTCAATATTAAAGTTTACTTGTGTTTTGTGTGTCTTCTCCTTACCTTACCACAGACGAAGTTCCAGTTTTTCTATTTTTTTTTATAACTATGTGACGAGGCCATACCCCTAGCCTTAAACAGCCGAACACCAACGCGTTACCGTCACAATATATATATATATATATATATATATATATATATATATATATATATATATATATATATATTAGTATATTTTGGTAGCAGTCTTTCCTGTAGACATATATTATTAAATATGACCGAAAAAGTAAGATTAATAATTCTAACACGAATTTTCTCAATCTTTCGTACATTACGCTTCACTGTTCGAGGTAAATCAAAAATCAATTCTCCAAAATTCATTTTTATTTCTAGTCTGACGCGACACGGGCGCGTTTCGTAAAACTTATTACATTTTCAAAGACTTTAGTTCACAAATACACAACTGAATAGAACTTACGTATCTCCGATTTTATATGAGTGAGGTGGAAGGGGTGATGTGGCATTAACACAAGACAGAACAAAATGTGGTATTAATAGGGTATTAATTTCATCAACACAAGACAGAACAAGAGTATTAATAGGGTATTAATTTTATCAACACGAAGCAATGGATATTGAATAGAAGTGTTTGTAGAAAGCCTATTGGTCCATATTTCTTGATGCTTCTATATTGGAGCGGAGTCTTGAGGTGGGTAGAATATAGTTGTCACAACTATATTCTACCCACCTCAAGACTCCGCTCCAATATAGAAGCATCAAGAAATATGGACCAATAGGCTTTCTACAAACACTTCTATTCAATATCCATTGCTTCG
>NC_091174.1:17784556-17822056 GCF_040958095.1 Procambarus clarkii
GACAAGGTGATAGCACTCGAGGCATAGTGAAGTTAACGACGTCATCAAGAGGAGCCTCACCACAGCTGGATGCCCAGCCGAGAGAGCCCCCCGTTACCTAACGCCTGTAACTCTGATCCTCTTATCGCTCGCCCAGATGGTATCACAGTGAACCCCTGGAAGAATGGCAAGCAGTTGGTGTGGGGACTTCACGTGAGTAGTACATGGCAAACAGTTACACTGGCTAACACCTACATTGACTTTAGTGTTGCACAACCAGGTGGCGTGGCATTCACAGGGAATCGGCCAAAATCGAGTTTTCAGTTGCATATTGGCTTGGGGACCAATCAAGCTTGTTCACATTTGTGTTGCTCACGTGGCCCCACAAAGTGAGGTGATTCGATGAAATAACTATGCCCAAGCTTACCACCAAGTGCCGTCGAGATGTTGGAGATATAGCCTTGGCTACCAACATCTTTTGTATGGTCACGGTTGGTCAAGTGATTAAGGTACCATGTACGCCAGTTGCATAGTGCTCCTGGCTGTCTGGGTTCGAGTCACTTCTGGGGTGTGGAGTTTTCAGTTGCATATTGGCTTGGAGACTATTCAAGCTTGTTCGCATAATATTATATATATATATATATATATATATATATATATATATATATATATATATATATATATATATATATATATATATGCGAACAAGCCTTGAATGGTCTCCAGAACTATATGCAACTGAAAACTCACACCCCAGAAGTGACTCGAACCCATACTGCCAGGAGCAACACAACTGGTATGTACACGACACCTTAATCCACCGGTCAAAAGGAGGTGATAGCCGAAGCTATATGAACCCCCCTCCCCCGGCACCGCCGGCACTCGGATGGTAATCTTGGGCATAGTATTTTATCAAATCACCTCATTCTTTGGGGCACACGTGAGGAACACAAATGCGAACAAGCCTGAATGGTCCCCAGGACTATATCTAAAGTTATATTATATATATATATATATATATATATATATATATATATATATATATATATATATATATATATATATATGAGATTGTTGGTTATACAGCGCAAGATCTAAGTAGTAGTTGTTTTAACTGTTGTAGGAAAAAATTACCTAAAATTCAGTGTAGAATGGAAAGGTTTCCTTGAGCAGATTAGGTTGGGTGTGCCGTAGTACAGAGTCAACTGGTGTCGCCAGGTGTTAAACAATAAATAGGCTAAGAATATCCCATTAAATGTCACCTACTGATAAATTCACCCAAAAATGTCGCCTACTCAAGAGATTTATTCGCGATAGTAAATCACGAAGTTTACCTGCACTCGGACACAATTAACCTGAGCTACTTACCCATGTACGATAACCAATTGATAACTCTGGGATAACCCAGGGATAACTCTGGGATAACCCAGAGATAACCTCGGGATAACGAGGCTGGTACCATCCTCTATGACACTGCACACACACACATACCTGTAATGGGAGGAAAAATAACCCCATTTAGACTCGGAACTCTCGTAAGGAAGTTAATCACTGTGTGTGTATGGCCGTAAACAGGGAAAGACGCGTTCACAGTGACGGATTTAGACTCGGGCGAGGCCCTGAGATATATTAAGTGTCTGGGAGCCCGTGTTGTTTAAAAGTCACACCAGAAGAGTGTGAAAAGTGCCTTCGAAAAACAGCATCTATATTATATAGGGTCACACACACACACACACACACACACACACACACACAAGAGGACCTGAACAGATTGCAGAGATGGTCAGAGAAATGGCTACTAGAATTCAACACGAGCAAATGTAAAGTTATGGAAATGGGACTAGGAGATAGGAGACCAAAGGGACAGTACACAATGAAGGGGAACAGCCTACCTGTAACGACGCGTGAAAGAGACCTGGGGGTGGACGTAACACCTAATCTATCTCCTGAGGCACATATTAATAGGATAACGACAGCAGCGTACTCTACACTGGCAAAAGTTAGAACATCATTCAGAAACCTAAGTAAGGAGGCATTTAGGGCGCTTTACACTGCCTACGTAAGGCCAGTCTTAGAGTATGCCGCCTCATCATGGAGTCCCCATCTGAAGAAGCATATAATGAAACTGGAAAAGGTTCAGAGGTTTGCAACGAGACTCGTCCCAGAGCTACGAGGGATGGGGTATGAAGAGCGCCTGAGGGAACTGTGCCTTACGACACTAGAAAGAAGAAGGGAGAGGGGGGACATGATAGGAACGTATAAGATACTCAGAGGAATTGACAGAGTGGACATAGACGAAATGTTCACACGGAATAGTAACAGAACGAGAGGACATGGATGGAAGCTTGAAACTCAGATGAGTCACAGAGATGTTAGGAAGTTTTCTTTTAGCGTGAGAGTAGTGGGGAAATGGAATGCACTTCAGGAACAGGTTGTGGAAGCAAATACTATTCATAATTTTAAAACCAGGTATGATAGGGAAATGGGACAGGAGTCATTGCTGTAAACAACCGATGCTCGAAAGGCGGGATCCAAGAGTCAATGCTCGATCCTGCAAGCACATATAGGTGAGTACATATAGGTGAGTACACACACACACACACACACACACACACACACACACACACACACACACACACAAACCAAAAATACCTCACAAATGGGTACTTTTAATTTTTTAGAAGCAAGGTATTTAAAGCGAAAAATATACAGATTATTTTCAAATGAATGCACATACTGATTACATAATTATTACATAAAATAATTATATATAAAGCCATTTTAAACAAAAAATCGCTACACTAACCGTTTTAAAAAACCACAGTACCCATTAAAAAAACAAATGAAAACAGACAAAGTATCTGAAACTTTTGGAGGACCCTAGTGATTGTGAGGCCCCAAGTTATAGCTTATTTATCATACGTCTAAATCCAGAACGGGATCACATGTTCACCTCTAGCAAAGTTCAGCAATTGACACACATTATCTAACCCGTCTGTCAAGACCTCTAGGATCTAGAGGATAGATTCACGAAAGCACTTACGCAAGCACTTACGAACGTGTACATCTTTCTTCAATCTTTGACACCTTTGGTTATATTTATTAAACAGTTTACAAGCATGAAAACTTCCCATTAAACTGTTGGTATTGTTATAAACAGCCTCCTGGTGCTTCGGAGCTCATTAACTGTTTAATAATTTGAAACAAAACCGCCAAAGATTGAGAAAAGATGTACAGGTTCGTAAGTGTTTGCGTAAGTGCTTTCGTGAATCTGGCCCTAGACCTCTAAAGGGCCAGATTTACGAAGTAGTTACGCAAACACTTACGAACCTGTACATCTTTTCTCAATCTTTGGCGGCTTTGTTTACAATTATTAAACAATTAATGAGCTCCGAAGCACCACGAGGCTGTTTATAACAATAACAACAGTTGACTGGGAAGTTTTCATGCTTATAAACTGTTTAATGAATGTAACCAAAGCCGTCAAAGATTGCGTTAAGATGTACACGTTCGTAAGTACTTGCGTAACGGCTTCGGGAATCTGGCCGCCTAGAGCCTTTAGGTTCCTCTAGATCCTTAGAGGAAGGTCATGCAGGTCCCTCCAGCTCCTCGGTAACGAGGGGCTGGCAGCCACGATGAAGATATACTTGCAAGTATTAATCTTAGTAGCATACCCTGGGAAGGATACTAGGAGGAGAAATCGCCAAGCCATTACGACTATATAGCACTAGGAAGGGGGTCAGGATAAGGATTTGGGATAGGATTTGGGATGTGATGGGGAGGGGAAGGAATGGTGCCCAACCACTTGGACGGTCGGGGATTGAACGCCGACCTGCATGCAGCGAGACCGTCCAGCCCAAGCGGTTGTTATTCCCCTGGAAAATAACAGTAGCATAAAATATCCAGATTATTTCACTGTGTTGACATTTTGTGACCTATAGAGAAGCCGATTATCTAGTACCGCTAATAACTTTGTGCTAACAGCAGAAATAACTCCGAAATATATGAGATAACTTTCCCAACGAGCCTAGCAAGTTATTTCATTAACGTTAAAATTACTGATAAATAACATAGGCTCTTGCAGACGATGAGTCACAATAACGGGTCTTAAAGATATGAAAACTAAACCACCAGTTGACTGAGAGTTGAGAGGCGGGACTAAAGAGCTAAGGCTCAACCCCCGCAAGCACAACTAGGTGAGTTGATGAGGAGATGACGATGTGTTCTCATCTTCAGGTGTGAGGTTTACTTCTCATAGCCTCATGACCTGGGGCCAGATTCACGAACGCACTTACGCAAGTACTTACGAACGTGTACATCTTTCTTCAATCTTTGACGGCTTTGGTTACATTTATTAAACAGTTTACAAGCATGAAAACTTGCAAATCAACTGTTGTTATTGTTATAAACAGCCTCCTGGTGCTTCGGAGCTCATTAACTGTTTAATAATTGTAAATAAATCCGCCAAAGATTGAGAAAAAATGTCCAGGTTCGTAAGTGTTTGCGTAACTTCTTTGTGAATCTGGCCCCTGGTCATGTGAGCCTGCATAACCTACCAAACTTCTCTCATAATACTGTGGAAACACTCAAGACTCAAGATAACCTTTATATTACAACATAAATGAAAAAATAAATCATGTATTGGCCAAAGTAAAAAAAACTATAACAGTAACTAAAAAAAAAAATGAATAATGCATAAATATTAATAGAAGTAAATTGTCTTTACAACCGTAGTATTTACAAGGTTACAACTGTGTAACACCCATGACCCTCCCCCCCCCCCCCCTTAGAGTTCACACCCAGGGAAGCCTTCTCCAAGAGGTCAGCCCAGATGACCTCCGGATTATCTTGTATGTTGATTAAAAAATTCCTGGGTTAGTCTTAGTCAGCTAGTTTCAAGTATGTAATGTTTCATGATACTCTTGTCAAACATTGCAATGGAATTAGACCCCAGAGCGCTGTCCACTCAGCTGTCAGGCCCTGAAGTGGTTTTTGATTGGGGATAAAAGTTGATCAAATTTCCCTCGTTACTAAGGTTTAGTAACACCAGACCCGTACGGGAGACATCTCCCGTCACGCAGGGTGCAGTTGCGCCTCCACAGATCTCCAGTATCATCTTTTGATACTGGTAATGGCTCAAAAGGGCCACCACTTACGGGCTATTCATGCCCGTGCCACCTCTTGGGTGGCTTAATCTTCATCAGTCAGTCATCACCAGACCCGAGGCTAAAGGCATACACTAAGACACTTTAATTGCATGCAAAGCGTTTTACATCAAAATGTACTATTATGAACAACAGCTCACAAAGGTAACATGTGGCACAGAATAGTAAACCATTAGGGAACATGAACGCAGAAATGAGCACATTCTCGGCTCCCATATTCCTGCAGTATTGTGTGTGAACATGACCAGCCTCGGCTGCCGGACGGATGCCTGAGCCATCCCAGTGACGGGAGTCACACGGAGGCTGTGTATGTCCAGTGTTTGTATGTGTGTGTGTGGTGATGTTTGATGTTATTGATGTGGACTGCCATCCTCAGCCACGCAGAGTGGTGGAGCCCTTGTGTGGTGGTTGTGGTGATGGTGGTGGTGGGGGGTGGTGGTGGTGATGATGGTGGTGGTGGTGGTGGTGGTGATGGTGGTGGTGGTGGTGGTGATGGTAGTGGTAGTGGTAGTGGTAGTGGTGGTGGTGGTGGTGGTGGTTGGGGAGGGGAGACTCCGTCAACAGGACGGCAAGCAGTGTTGGGGATAGCGTTTGTCAAGCCAAGTGTGACAAGCGGCCATCTCTATACTGCCTGTGGCAGTATTGATAGTCGCCTGATGTGGCGCTGCCTGGGTCGCCAGTCACTGTGGGTACTTGCCTGGGTCGCCAGTCACTGTGGGTACTTGCCTGGGTCGCCAGTCACTGTAGGTACTTGCCTGGGTCACCAGTCACTGCTCTGGTGACTGGTAACATCCACAACTATACACATACACACACTTCAAACCTCAATACCCTTCTAGGGGCACAACATGGGCCGAAGACGAGCCATATGGAGTTAGCCCTCACATCCCCGTAGACAGTAATAGGTAAATTCTAATAGGTAAGTACACGTCGTCAATCATCCCCTTAAGAAAGTGCCGCTTGTCTTCCAATTTTGTTTTGTATAAGCACAGCAGTAACCATCATTTGTCTGGCAGCTCAACTCTTTCAGCGAGATGTTTAAGACTTGGATCGTCGGAGGCATCGCGTTCCACAAGATCGTTTTCTTGGTCCTTTTTGGCAGCATTGCTGTTTTGGGTGAACCAACGTTCTGAGGACTGACAGACACCTGCCTTAACCGTCTCGGCCACGAAGGAACAAAAGTCGATCAACTCAGGTGTCTGGGATTCACCTGAACGCGGGTTCGAGTCCCCCCACTGCCTCAAAATGATTTTCATTGATATATTACGCCATGGTGATTTCATTATTACCTATTTGTGTCTACGGGAGAGGTGACATCTAGGTGTTTATACACCCCCCCGCCTACTAGCCTTGTACCTGCTGCGTTACAATCTAACTGTTCTGATTTTCATATTCGAATCGGGCCTAAAAGAAGTGGATGGAGGTGGCTTCCACAGCTTCTTTTAGAGCATTCCACTTAATTACTACCGGTACAGGGAACGAGTACTTTCTTACGTCCCATCCAGCTCATTTGCGCTTCCACCTGCGTTCTCTTGACTTGCTTTCTCTTAGTCTGAAGAGGCGATCCTTGTCCACCTTACCCTCAGTATCTTGTATGATGTAATGTTCTTGCTATTCCTTCTATCTTCTAGGGTTATGAGATTTAATTCCATTAGCCTATGTTGGAATCTTAGACCTCTTAGCTCTGGTTCCAATTTTGTTGCTAACCTATGTACTTTTTCAGTTTTGGCTTTAAGCCGAAGCCAAAAACTTCTATACCGGTGATTCGTATTCCAACATTGGTCGAACAAATGATATGTAGATTGCTTTGAAAGAGTCCTGAATCAGGTTCTTAATCGATGTTGTTATATTTCCCACGTCTGTGCCTCCAGTGTGAGTGTCGAAATTATATCCGCTCACAGTTCCTTCTCTTTCTGATTCCTGTAATTGCCTTTCCCATATGGGGTAGATGCCTTCTGGTCTCCTTTCTCCCTTTCCTATCCTCATTACGTTACACTTGTTGGAATTAAACTCCAGCAACCATTTGTCTGACCACTCCTGGAGTTTGTCAAGGTTCTCCTGCAAGTTTCTGCGATCCTCAAGTGTTTGTGCGTTCCTCGTCAACTTGGAATTATCTCCAAACATTAACATGTATGAGCTCACTCCCTCGGGTAGGTCGTTCCCATAAATTAGGAACGGCAGTGGTCCAAGGACAGAGCCCTGTGGGACCCCCACTTGTTGTATTATTTCAGCTTGAAACCTCTTCCGTGACTGGTTCTTTTCTTTCTGTCCTTCAGATACTCCCTTTACCCAGTTCAGTGTTTTCCAATTTACCCGACATTGCTTCTCCATCTTGTACAACAGTCTTTCACGGAGGAACAGTGTCAAATGCCTTTTGACTGTCTACAAAAATACAGTCAGCCAGCTTTCCTTTTCCTGTCTTACTTTAATAATCTTGTCATAAAACTCTATCAAGTTTGTCAGGCACAATTTCCCATTTCTTAATCCATGCTACTTTCCCTCACAAAGTGGAAGCTCTCAAGATGTTCCACCGTCCTCGACCCGATTACCTTCTCCAGCACTATACAAGCAATACTTGTCAGTGACACTGGTCTGTAGTTTAGTGCCTCCTTTCTGTTCCTTTCTTTGAATATTGGTGGGACAACGTTCGCCTTCTTCCAGACATCTGGTGGATGTTGGGACGTGAAGGCTGGGTGAGAGTGGTGAAGGGTGGGGAGGTGTTTGGATGGGTAGGGGGGATGGGGCTGATGAGTAAATAAACCACCTGTTTTATTACTAACGCTTAGATAAAATATTATATATTATATATATATATATATATATATATATATATATATATATATATATATATATATATGAGAGAGAGAGAGAGAGAGAGAGAGAGAGAGAGAGAGAGAGAGAGAGAGAGAGAGAGAGAGAGAGAGAGAGAGAGAGAGAGAGAGAGAGAGAGAGAGAGAGAGAGAGAGGGGGGGGGGGGAGGGGGGGTGTAAGTTCCCCCTGTGGTGCAGCTCTGGGAACCCATAGCCTCGCAGAAGCCAATAGCTAACACCTAGATAATTTGTCGTTTGTCTGATTCCTTAAGTATCTGGACCACTACTTGAGAGAATGTGAACATCTGAGTGACTTTAGAAATGTGTGTAGAATAATAAACCCCACATTGTTTGAGTGTGGATAATACTATACTATTTGTCAAATATAAATGCTGTTCTCACAAGATTTCCAAATTCTGCACCCGTAAGATAACGTGAATTTCAGGAGTTGACAAATGTTCTTGTTTGAGAAGCTGTTCACTTGAGACAGTTAAGCAAGTCCCAGCTGTGTCTGGGTACAAGTGACAGGATGAACAACCCAGCGGGTTTTCTTCCAATACTGTCACTATAGCGGACCACCACCACCAACCTGGAGACTAGCTCAGAGACCGGACTGTGAGGACATTGATCCTCGGAACCAACACAAGGTAAACCACAGATGGTGACTGCCGTATCGAACACTATTAACTACAGTGAGGTGAGAATGGACCTTCACACACTTGGGCAAGTTTCCCCTCGCACCTTCCACATCTCTTCTCGACTTCCGTTTTCTTTAGCATTCTTTCTTCACGTGTAATCTGTGTGTGTACTTTAACGTTGCTGCATTGTTAATTTGTTATATATATCGCCGATTTTTACGTTTTTTAACATAATTCCTTCGTTCAGTAATTTGTTAATATATATTATATCTCTCTCCATCTTTCTGCCTGACTTCTCTTAGTCTCAACCTCCCTTTCTCTTTCATCTTCCCTCCCTTCATCTCTCCTTGGAGTCCTTCCCTCCCGAGGAATCCATCACCAGGTGAGACTCACCAGGTGAGACTCACCGCTGCCAGACTCACCGCTGCCAGACTCACCAGGTGAGACTCACCAGGTGAGACTCACCGCTGCCAGACTCACCGCTGCCAGACTCACCAGGTGAGACTCACCGCTGCCAGACTCACCAGGTGAGACTCACCGCTGCCAGACTCACCGCTGCCAGACTCACCAGGTGAGACTCACCAGGTGAGACTCACCGCTGCCAGACTCACCGCTGCCAGACTCACCAGGTGAGACTCACCGCTGCCAGACTCACCAGGTGAGACTCACCGCTGCAAGACTCACCAGGTGAGACTCACCGCTGCAAGACTCACCAGGTGAGACTCACCGCTGCCAGACTCACCAGGTGAGACTCACCGCTGCCAGACTCACCGCTGCCAGACTCACCAGGTGAGACTCACCGCTGCAAGACTCACCAGGTGAGACTCACCGCTGCAAGATTCACCAGGTGAGACTCACCGCTGCAAGACTCACCGCTGCAAGACTCACCAGGTGAGACTCACCGCTGCAAGACTCACCAGGTGAGACTCACCAGGTGAGACTCACCAGGTGAGACTCACCGCTGCAAGACTCACCAGGTGAGACTCACCGCTGCAAGACTCACCAGGTTAGACTCACCAGTTGAGACTCACCAGGTGAGACTCACCGCTGCAAGACTCACCAGGTGAGACTCACCGCTGCCAGACTCACCGCTGCAAGACTCACCAGGTGAGACTCACCGCTGTAAGACTCACCAGGTGAGACTCACCGCTGCAAGACTCACCAGGTGAGACTCACCAAGTGAGACTCACCGCTGCAAGACTCACCAGGTGAGACTCACCAGGTGAGACTCACCGCTGCAGGACTCACCAGGTGAGACTCACCAGGTGAGACTCACCAGGTGAGACTCACCAGGTGAGACTCACCAGGTGAGACTCACCAGGTGAGACTCACCGCTGCAAGACTCACCAGGTGAGACTCACCGCTGCATGACTCACCAGGTGAGACTCACCGCTGCATGACTCACCAGGTGAGACTCACCGCTGCAAAACTCACCAGGTGAGACTCACCGCTGCAAAACTCACCAGGTGAGACTCACCAGGTGAGACTCACCGCTTCAAGACTCACCAGGTGAGACTCACCGCTGCAAGACTCACCAGGTGAGACTCACCGCTGCAAAACTCACCAGGTGAGACTCACCGCTGCAAGACTCACCAGGTGAGACTCACCGCTGCAAGACTCACCAGGTGAGACTCACCGCTGCAAGACTCACCAGGTGAGACTCACCGCTGCAAGACTCACCAGGTGAGACTCACCGCTGCAAGACTCACCAGGTGAGACTCACCGCTGCAAGACTCACCAGGTGAGACTCACCGCTGCAAGACTCACCAGGTGAGACTCACCGCTGCAAGACTCACCAGGTGAGACTCACCGCTGCAAGACTCACCAGGTGAGACTCACCGCTGCAAGACTCACCGCTGCAAGACTCACCAGGTGAGACTCACCAGGTGAGACTCACCGCTGCATGACTCACCAGGTGAGACTCACCGCTGCATGACTCACCAGGTGAGACTCACCATCTGCCAAAAACTTTCACCATGATGGTGAGAGGTGGTCGTGATCCCTGGCTCACTACACCCACACCCACCCACCCACCTACCCTCCCCACCCACACCCACCCACTCACAATTTACCTCCTAATTCCCGCCATCTGTCTTCCCGTCAACGCTCTCTCTCTCTCTCTCTCTCTCTCTCTCTCTCTCTCTCTCTCTCTCTCTCTCTCTCTCTCGCTCTCTCTCTCTCTCTCTCTCGCTCTCTCTCTCTCTCGCTCTCTCTCTCTCTCGCTCTCTCTCTCGCTCTCTCTCTCGCTCTCTCTCTCGCTCTCTCTCTCTCGCTCTCTCTCTCGCTCTCTCTCTCGCTCTCTCTCTCGCTCTCTCTCTCGCTCTCTCGCTCTCTCTCATATTTTGACCCTAAACTTCGTTGGAGTTGGGGTGAGAGGAGTAGACTTTGTGGTCAAATTCCTGTGGATCCTTCTCCCATGTTGGATTCCCTCCCATGATGGATTCCCTACCATGTTGGATTCCCTCCCATGTAGGAATCTGTGGAGATGAACGAGCAGATGTGCCGCTGCACACCTTATTCTGTGCAGCTGAGTCCCAGAAAATCTATTTTTTGACCAGCTGGGCGGAGGGGGGGGGGGGGCTATAAAGAGAGTGGGTTTGGCTGGTTTGCGAATAGGTGGGGGGGTGGGGGTGCCGAGGGTGGTGGGTGGGTGGGTGGGTAGTGAGGGGTCGCTGGGGCACGAGGTCAACCCACCCCCCGCAACGCCCCCCACCCACACGGCCCCCCACCAGAGAATAGTGTTCTCTTACATACCAACAGCTGACCACTTTTCCTTAATTAGCGTGGGTTGTGGTAGTGGTAGAGGGGTGGAGGGGCGAGGTGGGGGTGTGAGGGAGGGGCGCCCCCTGCCACCCCCATATCTCCTCCCCCCCCCTCCTACAGGTGCCACAAACACCAGAGAAGAACATACAAAAGTTACAAAAAAAATTTGAAATAATGTTTACACACACACACAAACAAAATACAAAAAGATATGTTTAGTTACCTTGTACTCACAGCCGGGTGGAACATGATTGTCCGACAGTGCCCAGCTGTGTCTGACAGTGCCTGGCAGTGCCCGACAGTGCCTGGCAGTGTCCGACAGTGCTTGGCAGTGTCCGACAGTGCTTGGCAGTGTCCGACAGTGCTTGGCAGTGTCCGACAGTGCTTGGCAGTGTCCGACAGTGCCTGGCAGTGTCCGACAATGCCTGGCTGTGTCCGACAATGCCTGGCAGTGTCCGACAGTGTCTGGCAGTGTCCGACAATGCCTGGCAGTGTCCGACAATGCCTGGCAGTGTCTGGCAGAGTCCGACAGTGCCTGGCAGTGTCCGACAGTGCTTGGCAGTGTCCGACAGTGCCTGGCAGTGTCCGACAGTGCCTGGCAGTGTCCGACAGTGCTTGGCAGTGCTCACTATAACAAGGTCTGATACGTGACACATGGGGCAGTGAGGGTCAATGACCACCGCCCCTCATCCATTAGGGTGCATGGAGGCAGCACCCCGGGGCCTCGCTGGAAGAGGAGGGAGGGGTGGAGAAAATGAGGGAGGGACGGTGGAAGGGGAGTATGAGTGAGGGACGGTGGAAGGGGAGTATGAGTGAGGGACGGTGGAAGGGGAGTATGAGGGAGAGCCGGTGGAAGAGGAGTATGAGGGAGAGCCGGTGGAAGGGGAGTATGAGGGAGGGACGGTGGAAGGGGAGTATGAGGGAGAGCCGGTGGAAGGGGAGTATGAGGGAGAGCTGGTGGAAGGGGAGTATGAGGGAGGGACGGTGGAAGGGGAGTATGAGAGAGAGCCGGTGGAAGGGAGTATGAGAGAGAGCCGGTGGAAGGGAGTATGAGGGAGGAACGGTGGGAGTGAAAGGAGGTAAAACAGTTCCCTCCTTCCCTCCCATTCCATCTGTGACGGTCGTCCGGTGCTAGTTGGGACGGGGTCCCCCCCCCCCTTGCTGGCCCACATGTGTCCGGTATCAGTTTACTCAATTACTGCAGGAATTAGTTTACTTTCGCACACACATACACACCTGCTAAGCTCTCAACACCTGTGTTTACTGCCCGCCCAACACATGTTTAGACGCTGGGCAGGTGTTTACGTGCCTCCACGTCTCTCAACTTATCCCTCTGTAAATTGTTCATTACAGCTGTTAACTTGCTTATCTACAGACATGGTTGGAATTTAGCTCTTGGGCCTGCTATATGCGCCTCTCCAACTTTTCACTGCGCATGTGCGGTGAGCTTGCGTTAAGCTCCTGTTAATCGCAGCCAATAACTGCGTTCTCGATTGATTAATTGATAAAGATTAAGCCACCCAAAAGGTGGCACGGGCATGAATAGCCCGTAAGTGGAGGCCCTTTGGAGCCATTACCAGTACCAATAGCTGGTACTTGGGACCTGTGGCTTTCCATCACACCTGCTCAACCTTCAACAGCGTTTACTCCAGCGTTCAACGTCTCACCAAAGCAGAGACGTTGAGTACAGAAACCACTAAGCTGTTAAGGGCCTACTTAGTGCTCTCAACAGCCACTAAGGTGCTGAGAGCACTTAAGCTTAATTAGTAGTTACTGTAACGTTCACTATTAAAATATCCCCTGGAACATATACACTATATAAACGGTAATCATAATAATATAATGACTCCAAAACGATCATTATGAATTTTTCAAACCCTGTTATTAAGCAATTAAATTAAAATTTGCCCCGAGGGGCGAGTTTATTGAGCAGCGCCACTCATCCTGTGAGTGGACACACCGCCATAGCAGCATGTACAACACTCCCCAATAGGAAGAAAACCCGCTGGGTATTTCATCCTGTCACTTGTACCCAGACACAGCTGGGACTTGCTTAACTGTCTCAAGTGAACAGCTCCTCAAACAATAAGATTAACATCTATCAACCCTTAAAAGCTTACGTTATCTTGCGGGTGCAAAATGGGGGAATCTTTTAAGAACAGCATGAATGTAAAGATAATGAACAACAGTGTTCTTGCTGCACCATAGCCCTTGGTTACAATCGAACTAAAAGTAGCAATATAGTTCCTTACCGTGTTGGGTTTAAATGAAGTCTCAACGAATCAAAGGAGCGGGAGCTTACGTAGAGACTGCTCTGAAGGGGAAAGCGAGTACTCAGCAGTACTCAAGACGGGACAACATAAGTGATTTGTATAGTACAACCATTGTGATGGGATCCCTGGTTTTGAATGTTCTCGTAATCCATGCTATCATTTTTCTTGTTGTCGCAATATTTGCTTGGTTATGCTCCCTAAACGTTAGGTCGTCAGACATCATTACAGTATTCCCAAATCCTTTACATGTTGCTTTCCTACTATGGGCACATTTGATTGTGTTTTGTACCCTGTATTATGTTTAAGGTCTTCATTTTTACCGTACCTGAGTACCTGGAATTTATCACTGTTAAACATCATGTTATTTTCTGCTGCCCAGTCGAAAACATTATTAATGTCTGCTTGAAGTTTTTCAATGTCTTCAACAAAGGTAATTTTCATGCTGATTTTTGTGTCATCTGCAAAGGATGATACGAAGCTGTGACTTGTATTTGAGTCTATATCTGATATGAGAATAATGAACAGCAGTGGTATAAGGACTGTACCTTGAGGTACAGAGTTTTTAACTGCGCTTGGACTAGATTTTATATTGTTGACTGTTAGTCTTTATGTTCTGTTCGACAGAAAACTGAGTATCCAGCGTCCTACTTTACCGGTTATTCCCATTGACCTCATTTTGTGTGCTATCACTCCATAGTCACATTTATCGAATGCCTTTGCGAAGTCCGTTTTATAACACATCTGCATTCTGTTTTTTTTCTAATGCCTCAGTGATTTTGTCGTAGTGGTGAAGTAGCTGTGAGAGGCACGATCTTCCCGCTCTAAATCCATGTTGACCTGGGTTGTGGAGGTCATTGGTCTCCATGAAACTAGTGACCTGACTCCTAATCACTCTCTCAAATTCTTTTATGATGTGCGATGTTAGTGCAACTGGTCTATAATTCTTTGCCAATGCTTTGCTCCCACCCTTGTGTAGAGGGGCTATGTCTGCTGCTTTAAGCGCATCTGGTATCACCCCCGTGTCCAAGCTCTTCCTCCACACTATACTGAGTGCCAATTTCTTTATAAATATTGAAGTCCATGAGTCTGGATCCGGAGCTAAGAGCATGTTCATGTTTTAAATGTCTCTTTCAACATTTAGATGTATACATCAGTTATACTGATGTATACATCAATTATATTCATGAATACATCAATTATATTGATGAATTACATCAATTATATTTATGAATTACATCAATTATATTGATGAATACATCAATATAGGATATTATATATATATATATATATATATATATATATATATATATATATATATATATATATATATATAAACATGTATTGATGTATACATCATGTATACATCATGTGTGTGTATTCATCAATATAGCACACATCCAGAGGATGGCTACTGCCAGAGTGGCCCCACAGAGACCTACACCTAGCAGTGTCTCGAGGAGAGGAGAGTCTAGCTCCGCACCCCCGCCTGTTGGCTCTGATTTAATATTCGCGTTATAGTTTAATTAGGTTCATGTTCGTAATTATTAGTGGAATGTGTTTTTAAAGTTGTGGATGGGTTGTGCAGTTGGGTCTTACACTGAACTGCCCTCCTAGTGAGCAGTGACGGTGTAACAGTGACGGAGTAACAGTGACAGTGCGACAGTGACGGTGTAGCTGCTAACAGTTAACGGGTTAACAAATACCGTGTAGAATAATCAGTCGGTATTAAATTTTAAAGAGCACGGTGGGGAGATGGGAGGGGGAGAGAGGAAGGGGTGAGGGAGAGGTAGAGGGGGGTGAGGGAGAGGAAGGGGGAGTGAGAGGTAGGGGTGAGGGAGAGGAAGGGGGGAGTAGTGAGGGGTAGGGGTGAGGGAGAGGAAGGGGGAGTGAGAGGTAGGGGTGAGGGAGAGGAAGGGGGGAGTAGTGAGGGGTAGGGGTGAGGGAGAGGAAGGGGGAGTGAGAGGTAGGGGTGAGGATGGGGGGAGTGAGAGGTAGGGGTGAGGGAGAGGAAGAGAGGAGTGAGGGGTGAGGGAGAGGAAGAGAGGAATGAGGGGTAGGGGTGAGGGCCAGAAGGGGGAGGATGTTTGGCTGATACGACCCACTGGAAATATAATTCGTGCCCAACAGCTCATTTTGACTCTGTGATTTCTATGCAAATTTGCGGACAGCTGTGTGTATTTCATTTAGTGAAGCGAGCCAGAGCCGCAGGTAACACTGAGTGACCGTAACTCCCTTCACTTGATCTGCCCAACTGGTGCTGCGGGGAAAGTTATACCACACAGCGGTGGCAGGGCCATGTGGCACCAAGCGGTGGCAGGGCCATGTGGCACCCAGCGGTGGCAGGGCCATGTGGCACCCAGCGGTGGCAGGGCCAGGTGCCACCCAGCGGTGGCAGAGCCATGTGGCACCCAGCCGTGGCAGAGCCATGTGGCACCCAGCGGTGGCAGGGCCAGGTGCCACCCAGCGGTGGCAGAGCCATGTGGCATCCAGCGGTGGCAGAGCCATGTGGCACCCAGCGGTGGCAGGGCCAGGTGCCACCCAGCGGTGGCAGAGCCATGTGCTACCCAGCGGTGGCAGAGCCATGTGGCACCCAGCGGTGGCAGACTCATGTGGCACCCAGCGGTGGCAGACTCATGTGGCACCCAGCGGTGGCAGAGTCATGTGGCACCCAGCGGTGGCAGAGCCATGTGGCACCCAGCAGCGACAGTGTCAACAGACCACTGGAACATTATCTAACACTTTCACTACACTAACACTAACTCTTTCCCCTGCACTGTTCTCTCCCTTCTTGATTTCATCTTTATGATTTAGATCCGTGTTAGAGACAAGGTGCGGGCCTGTGCCGCTTCCGGTAAAATCCACCTTGTCATTTTATGCGTGCGTGCGTGTGTGTGTTTGTGTGTGTGTGTGTGTGTGTGTGTGTGTGTGTGTGTGTGTGTGTGTGTGTGTGTGTGTGGTGTGTGGTGTGTGTGTGGTGTGTGTGTGGTGTGTGTGTGGTGTGTGTGTGGTGTGTGTGTGGTGTGTGTGTGGTGTGTGTGTGGTGTGTGTGTGTGCGCGTGCGTGTGTGGTGTGTGTGTGGTGTGTGTGTGGTGTGTGTGTGGTGTGTGTGTGGTGTGTGTGTGGTGTGTGTGTGGTGTGTGTGTGGTGTGTGTGTGGTGTGTGTGTGGTGTGTGTGTGGTGTGTGTGTGGTGTGTGTGTGTGTGTGTGTGTGTGTGTGGTGTGTGTGTGTGTACTCAACTAGTGGTGTGTATTCACCTAGTTGTATTCACCAAGTTGAGCTTGCGGGGGTTTAGCTCTACTCTTTCGGCCCATCTCTCAACTGTCAGTCAATCAACTGATACTATTTTTCACACACACACACACACACACACACACACACACACACACACACACACACACACACACACACACACACACACACACACACACACACACACACACACACAGACCCTGCGGGCAGACCAGCACGTCGAAGTTCAGACTCCCGCACAACTGCTCGAGCAACCGCCGAGCAACCCGGGACCCCCTCATGAACAGCCGAAGGCGGGACCACAGCCGCAACAACACTACTGGAGGGAAGGACAAGGAGCGGCCCAAGAGCCCTAAACAAGACCCAGCCAGGTCCGAACCTGGGACGGAAACAGATGGAATGGCCTCCAGATCACCAGGAAACCAAACCCGGCGATCTGTAAAGAACCACACCCCTGGCGAGCAGACAAACGGACCGACTGGGAACCCACACCAGTCAAAGGTAGGCCACACACCAAAACCCAAGCAGACTCAGACAGGGCACCAAGATCCGGTAAAGATGCGTAAATACACCAAGTGCCAATTACAAACTAGGGAAGGCAACAAAAGCGGCAAGCCTGAAGCCCCACCACCAACTGTGCCAGTCCCGGAAAACTGGAGAAGAACGTGCAAAGAATTGACCTGGAGGTCCAGGGCCACCATCCAGGCACCTGGCCCCAACAAAAGCCGGACCGGAGACAACAGTCCTCCGATGAGGGCATAGAAACCATGGCGCAGACTGAATAAGTCCAGAAGAACCGCGGATTCGCCATGCCCGTGTCTGCATAGAGCAGACGGGAACCCCAGAAGGATAGGGCGGATCGACCACGTCCAACGCACCCACTAAGGTGACATGATGAAGCGCAGGGGAAGAAGCCCACCCCGCCAGCCCTGAACCCCCCAAAGGGGGAGAAGCCATCCGCCGCCACCACCAGAGGCCGGAAGACAACCAAAAGCGCCCACTAACTGCGGGACCATGCGAGAGTCAACAGAGCAAGCTGTTCCCCCAGTGCCCCATCAACAGCGAAGGGAACAGAGCCCCATCCGAAAGAAAAAGTATACATATATACACATATATATACATATATATATATTATGTACACATACATATATACACACACACACACACAAGGTGTCTTACACACACATGGGTATGCACATACACATGTGCACACACACACAGTGTACACATACACATGAAAAGAAAATTACAAGCCGCCGACCAGTGGGCAGAGAGCACGATGCCGGCCAGGCTAAGAAGGCACAAAACTGCATCAAAAGGCCCACCTCGACAACAAAACCTCAAAGTCCCAGCACGACCACAACATGTGGCAAGACCCAAAAAAGATCAGTCTGCAAGCCAGGAAGACCCCGGAACCCCAGAAGGCAGAACCGGGTCACACACGAGGAAACAAAGCCCCTGAACCCACAAAGGGGCCTAAGAGGAAGAAACCTCTGGAACGAAACCAAAGAACCCAAAGGAACCCGGAATCGAACCAGGGGGAGCCCAAACCACCATATTTGTCGGCGGAGATACACCGCAGAAAGGCAAAGCACAGCCCCCAGACAGAACCCCCTGGGAAACGGTCAAAACAGACCAAAAACCGAGGAACAAGGTGTGGGAGCAAGCATAACAGACAGGGACACTGAGCCCAAACCCTACGGCTCAGACCCAAAACAGACAAAACTGGAAACCCTGGTGTAAAATCAACACTCAAACGTTCCCAGAGGAACAGAAAATGGGCAGAAAACACCAGAAAAGCAAAGAAACGACAACAGGAGAATAAAAACCCCTGAAAAAGGTGAAAAAAACTCACCCAAGACGCTCGCTCGCACACCCAGGCGTATGAAAACAAACCGCAACGCCGCCCTGGTGGCCACGCCGGGAAACAGGCAGAAGAAAATGGCAACCAGAACAGGGGGCTGTGACCGACGCAAAAGATACGAAAACACGCCAGCAAAAGTGGGAAGCAAGTAGACTGGATGGGCAAAAAACTCCGCCTAGAAGCAGAAAACCCCGGCAAGGTCAAACAGCCCCAGAACTGCTAGCAGGCTTCTCCCACAGCCCCGGGAACCTGCAACAGAGGTCCCGAGGCACAGCCGTCGTCCAAGCCCTCCGCCCTTAAAGAAAAGGAAGAGTCCATGAGAAAGGCAGCAAGAAAGGGCCGCTGGTAAGACCCAGAAGCCATGGCAGGAGGAACAGGCTCGAAAACCTCCATCCCCAACCCTAACAGGGCAGCCCCCGAAACCGCCAGAGTCTCGTCCCCAACTAAACCCCGCCCCAACCCCGAAACCCGCAGACGGTCAGGAACCGGGAATAGGGAGGGAAAGGGGCAAAAAACACCTAACCAAAACGGGGCGGCCCCGGGGCATCCGAGTGGGAAACCAACCTAGCGTGTTGCAGCAACCTAACCTAGCTTGCAACACGGATGCCACCATACTCTGAACAGTAGTAACATCAGGAGAGTACTGGAGAACAAGCAGAGAATCTCTCTCGCAAGACTCTGGGTCAAGGTGTCAGTGACCCAACAGGCAACATGACGGAGGTAAAAGTGGTGACTCTCACCCGGAGACAAGGGCACAGCAACCAACGAACCCGTACAAGACGGGTTGGAACCCGGAAGACACATTCAATGGTCCACCAAGCCCCGACAGGGGTTTCCAGGGCCCATAGGGTAACAACTATGGGAAGCCCGGGCAAGGTGTTGCTAACCGGTTAAGAAACCCAAAAATAACAAGGGAGGGGTAGAGGACAACATTGAAAACCCCTGCGACGTGTACAATCATGGGGGCCTAGCAGAGGGCCACCAAACACTACCAGTGGAACTATAGCCACACTGGGCAGACCCCCACCAAGCAAATGAAAATAAAAACAAAAGAAAAACCCCGCAAAAGTACACCGTCTCCAGAGGCAACAGGAACCGGTCGCTGCTTAGGTGGCAGGTCGCACAACACCTTGACGCCCTAACCAGCACAATATCAGTCCCTACCCAGGGCCAAACTAGGGCCTCAAGCCCCAGCTGGCCCCAAGGGCGAGGCAAATGCCGAGCAGGAAGAACCTCTACGGGAATGGTTCCCGAACGCCCCAGGGAAGATAACCCTGTCATGTAGGGGCAGTACTCACAGGGCGCTTAGGGAAGGAAGACCCTAAGTGCATGCAGCATTGGTACTGATGAGGAACACCTGGCAACCGCACAACACAACACAACACATGGCAGTGAACGTCACACAAGGCAAACACCGCCTAGGAAACTGAGGCCAGAGAAGCGTCTATCCCGGTTGACATTAGCTTACGAACTGATGCTTGGCAGCCGATGCGGTGAAGTCCGGGGCTCCCCCCTCCCCCTCGCGGGGCGGGGAGGGCGGTACGGCAGAAGAGTTTGCTTGTTTCCTTGGGATTGTAGGGAGTTTCTACTTTTCTGTTTGGTTTTTTGTTTTAGTTTTTTACCATGTGGGGTTTGTTTTGTTATGCCTACCTTTCTGGGTGCCTAACCCCGGTCGATGGCAGATAAGGAAAACCCCAACCACAATGGGGGGTTCCCAGGACCATTGCTCCTTGAAACCTCTCTGAAGGGGCACTGGTCCCTGATAGGTCTGAACTCCTTAGCTAATGTCCCAGTTTAATATAACATACATTAGCCCGATAAGCTCCAGGGAGCCGTAGGGGCTCCCCACAGAAAATACTTTTTTCTTCACAATACAATGTACTTTGTCTTATTTTATTGGTAACGTTGTTCTTCTATTTGACCTTATATGCATATATCCCTTTAGAGCATTTTATTTTATTTTCCCTCAAAGGGAAACTATGAGGAGATAAGAAAATTCCTAACAGATATAGCACGGGAAACAGAGCTCAGGGGAAAGACGGCGAAAGACATGATGGACTACATCGCGTAGAAGTGCAAGGAAGCAGCAAACATGTTTTTCCCAGTCCAAAAGGAAAACTGTGAAATGAAGATGAGAAACCCATGGTTTAATCAGAGATGTAGGCTAGCTAAGCAGCAAAGTAAAAGGACATGGAGAAACTAAAGGAATAACAGGACACTTGAGAGCAGAGAAAGATACCAGAGTGCCAGGAATGAATATGTCAGGATGAGAAGAGAGGCAGAAAGACAATACGAAAATGACATCGCAAGCAAGGCAAAGACTCAGCCTAAATTGCTGCATAGCCACATCAGGAGAAAAACAACAGTAAAGAACAGGTTATGAAATTAGGGATAGGGGCGGAAGGATTCACTACAAACGACAAGGAAGTGTGTGAGGAACTGAATAAGAAATTCCAGGAGGTCTTCACCTAAGAGCAAGGAGAAATTCCAGAGATATGAGAGGGAATAGCTAACCAGGAACCACTGGAAGAGTTTGTGATTACCAGCGGGGAAGTAAGGAAGTGTTTACTAGAGTTGGATGTGACAAAGGCTATAGGCCCAGATGGAATCTTCCCTTGGATACTAAAGGAAGGAGCAGAAGAACTGTGCCTACCACTCTCCATAGTTAATAACAAATCACTGGCAACAGGGAAACTGCCAGAAATTTGGAAAGCAGCTAACGTAGTCCCGATATACAAGAAAGGGGATAGGCAGGAGGCACTGAACTACAGGCCAGTGTCCCTAACTTGCATACCATGCAAGATGATGGAGAAGAGTGTGCGAAGAAAGCTAGTGGAACATCTGGAGCGAAAGAACTTTGTAACACAATATCAACATGGGTTCAGGAATGGCAGGTCCTGCCTCACAGGGTTACTTGAATTCTACGACCAGGCAACAAAAATCAGGCAAGAAAGAGAAGGGTGGGCCGAATGCATATTTTTGGATTGTCAGAAAGCCTTTGATACAGTACCACACAAGAGGCTAGTGAAAAAGCCGGAGATGCAGGCTGGAGTGAAAGGGAAGGTACTCTATTGGATAAAGGAGTACCTAAGCAACAGGAGACGAGGAGTCAGTGTGAGGGGTGAGGTCTCAGATTGGCGAGACGTTACAAGTGGAGCATCGCAGTGGTCAGTCCTTGGACCTATACTGTTTCTGGTATATGCAAATGATCTCCCAGATGGTATAGACTCGTTTCTCTCAATGTTTGCTGATGATGCCAAAATTATGAGGAGGATTAAAACAGAGGCTGAAAGTAGAGGCTTCAAGGGGACCTAAACAGACTGAATGGTCCAACAACTGGCTGTTGAAGTTCAACCCGAGTAAATGCAAAGTAATGAAACTAGGCGGTGGAAACAGGAGGCCAGACACAGGATACAGAACAGGAGATGAAGTACTTAATGAAACGGACAGAGAGAAAGATCTAGGAGTTGATATCACTCCAAACCTGTCTCCTGAAGCCCACGTAAAAAGAATAACGTCTGCGGCATATGCGAGGCTGGCTAACATCAGAACAGCGTTCAGGAACATGTGTAAGGAATCATTCAGAATATTGTACACCACATATGTAAGACCAATCCTGGAGTATGCGGCCCCAGCATGGAGCCCGTACCTTGTCAAGCACAAGACGAAGCTGGAAAAAGTCCAAAGGTATGCCACTAGACTAGTTCCAGAACTAAGAGGCATGAGTTACAAGGAAAGGCTGCGGGAAATGCACCTTACGACACTGGAAGACAGAGGAGTAAGGGGAGACATGATCACAACCTACAAAATCCTCAGAAGACTCGACCGGGTAAACAAGGATAAACTTTTCAACACTGGTGGTACGCGAACAAGGGGACACAGGTGGAAACTGAGTACCCACATGAGCCACAAGGACGTTAGAAGGAACTTTTTCAGTGTCAGAGTAGTTAACGGATGGAATGCATTAGGCAGTGATGTGGTGGAGACTGACTCCATACACAGTTTCAAGTGTAGATATGATAGAGTCTGTACACCAGATGATTGACAATTGAGAGGCGGGACCAAAGAGCCAAAGCTCAACCCCAGCAAGCACAAATAGGCGAGTACACACACACACACACACACACACACACACACACACACACACACACACACACACACACACACACACACACACACACACACACACATTCACAAGAAGCAGCCCGTAACAGCTGTCTAACTCCCAGATACCTATTTACTGCTCGGTAACAGCAGCATCAGGGTAAAAAAAACTCTGCCCATCTGTTTCCGCCGGCGCCGGAAATCGAACCCCGGACCACAGGACTACGTGTCCAGCGAGCTGTCCACTCAGTCACCAGCGCCCTACAAACGCCCTGTCTGAGTGCATGAGTGCGTGCGTGCGTGTGTGAACTCGCCTATTTATGCCTGCAGGATCGAGCATTGACTCTTGGATTCCGCCTTTCTAGCCATCGGTTGTTTACAGCAATGACTTCTGTCTCATTTCCCTATCATATCTAGTTTTAATATTAATAGAGTATGCTTCCACAACCTGCTCCTTAAGTGCATTCCATTTTCCCACTACTCTCATGCTAGAAGAAAACTTCCTAACATCTCTGTGATTCATCTGAGTTTCCAGCTTCCACCCATGTCCCCTCGTTCTGTTACTATTACGTGTGAACATTTCGTCTATTTCCACTTTATCAATTCCCCAGAGTATTTTATACGTTCCTATCATATCCCCCCCCCCCTCGCCCTTCTTTTTTCGAGTGTCGTAAGGCTCAGTTCCTTCAGGCGCTCCTCATACCCCATCCCTCGTAACTCTGGGACGAGCCTCGTCGCAAACTTCTGAACCTTTTCCAGTTTCCTTGTGTGTTTCTTCAGGTGGGGTCTCTATGATGGGGTGGCATACTCTAAGACTGGCCTCACGTAGGCAGTGTAAAGCGCCCTAAAAGCCTCCTCACTTAGGTTTCTAAATGAAACCTTTTTCTTTCGTTCTAACCTTTGCCAGTGTAGAGTACGCTGCTGTCGTTTTGCTATTTATATGTGCCTCAGGAGTTACATTAGGTTATAGTCCACTCCCAGGTCTTTCTCGAATCGTCACTGGTAGGCAGTTCTCCTTCATCGTGTACTGTCCCTTGGGTCTTCTATCACCTGACCCCCTTTCCATAACTTTACATTTGCTCGTGTTGAACTCCAGGAGCCATTTCTCTGACTATCTCTGCAACCTGTTCAAGTCCTCTTCGAGGATCCTATAATCCTCATCTGTCACAGCTCTGCTCATTAATTTTGCGTCATCCGCGAGCATCGACATGTAGTATTCTACTCCTATAAACATGTCATTCACGTATATGAGAAATAGAACTGGTCCCAGCACCGATCCTTGAGGTACTCTACTCGTTACTGTTCGCCAGTCCGACTTCTCGCCCCCCCTTACCGTTACTCTCTGGCTCCTTCCTGTTAGGAACTTCCTAATCCATGCTAGGGTATTTCCGCTTACTCCTGCCTGCCCCTCAAGTTTGAATAGTAGTCTCATGTGCAGTACAGTATCAAAGGCTTTTTGGCAGTTCAGAAATATGCAGTCTGCCCATCCTTCTCTGTCCTGCCTTATCCTTGTTATTTCATCATAGAATTCCAAAAGGTTTGTTAGGCATAATTTATCTTTCCAGAATCCATGTTGATGTCTGTTTACAAGCCTAATGCTCTCCAAGTGTGCAACAAGTCCTAGCCTAATTATTCTTTCAATTATTTTGCAGAGGATGCTTGTCAGTGATACAGGTCTTTAATTAAGTGCCTCCTCCCTATCACCTTGAAAATTGGAACGACATTTGCCTTCTTCCAGCAACTGGGCAATTCTCCCGTCATAAGTGACTCATTAAAGATCCTTGTCAGAGGCACGCTGAGGGCCTGTGAGCCTCTTTTAGTATCCACGGTGAAACTGTCTGGTTCAACTGCTTTTGTTGCATCCAGTGTTGTCAACTGTTTCATGACCACTTCTGCTGTCACTTCTATATATCTGATAGTCTTTCATCTAAGGTAATCTCTTCTAACAATGGGAGCTGCTCAGGCTCGGTTGTGAACACTCCATGGAAACTGGCATTCAGTGCCTCGCAGATTTCCTTATCACTTACTGTATATACCCCCTCTGTTTTCCTTAGTCTTGTCACTTGGTTGTTCACCGACATTTTTCTTCTTATATGGCAATGTACTAATTTAAGTTGTTTATTCGCTTTGATCGCAATATCATAATTTCTTTCCAAAACTCTTTGAATGTTAATGTATTCGTTTCTAGCTCTGCTACATCTAATCCTGTTGTCCTCTGTCCTTTGTCTTCTATACTTCCTCCACTGCCTCCTGCTTCTCATTTTTGCTTCCTGACACTGTATTAAACCAGGGGTATTATATTCCCTCCTGCTTTTTACCTTTACTGTTGGTATAAATCTGTCTTCGGCCTCCTGGCATTTCCATATGACTAGGTTCATCATATCTTGCACTGTTTTTTCTCTAATTTCTTCCCCTGCATTTCTCCCAGATTCCCTTACCCCTCTGTAGTCCCCTTTCCTGTAGTCAGCTCTCCTTTCCCAGACGTTTCTTTTCTTCTTTCCTTTGTGTGTGTGTATGTGTCAGAGAGAGAGAGAGAGAGAGAGAGAGAGAGAGAGAGGAGATTATTATTATATATATATTATATATATATAATTATATATATATATATATATATTATATATATATATATATTATATATATATATATAATATATATATATATATTATATATATATACATATATTATATATATACATATATATATTATATATATACATATATATATTATATATATATATACATATATATATATATATATATATATATATATAGCAACGTTGGCTAACAGCGACCAGAAACAAGTGTAAGCACACACATTGATTCGGCCCAGACCAAACTTTCTGGAGACCTAAATAATAAATCGCGCGACGTTTCGTGTGGATGTGAGGCGCGAGCCAAGTGGGGCCAGGAGCAAGGGATGGAAGGTAATGTGCTCCACACGACGCTGTCAGAGACGCTGTGTCCTCCTGGCCGCAGCAGCAGCAGGAACCTGTGTCCTCCTGGCAGCAGCAGCAGCAGGAACCTGTGTCCTCCTGGCAGCAGCAGCAGCAGGAACCTGTGTCCTCCTGGCAGCAGCAGCAGCAGGAACCTGTGTCCTCCTGGCAGCAGCAGCAGGAGAAACCTGTGTCCTCTTGGCAGCAGCAGCAGCAGGAACCTGTGTCCTCCTGGCCGCAGCAACAGGAGGAACCTGTGTTCTCCTGGCAGCAGCAGCAGGAGGAACCTGTGTCCTCCTGGCAGCAGCAGCAGGAGGAACCTGTGTCCTCCTGGCCGCAGCAGGAGGAGGAACCTGTGTCCTCCTGGCCGCAGCAGGAGGAGGATCCTGTGTCCTCCTGGCAGCAGCAGCAGGAGGAACCTGTGTCCTCCTGGCAGCAGCAGCAGGAGGAACCTGTGTCCTCCTGGCGGAAGCAGCAGGAGGAACCTGTGTCCTCCTGGCAGCAGCAGCAGGAGGAACCTGTGTCCTCCTGGCAGCAGCAGCAGGAGGAACCTGTGTCCTCCTGGCAGCAGCAGCAGGAGGAACCTGTGTCCTCCTGGCCGCAGCAGCAGGAGGAACCTGTGTCCTCCTGGCAGCAGCAGCAGGAGGAACCTGTGTCGTCCTGGCAGAAGCAGCAGGAGGAACCTGTGTCCTCCTGGCAGCAGCAGCAGGAGGAACCTGTGTCCTCCTGGCAGCAGCAGCAGGAGGAACCTGTGTCCTCCTGGCAGCAGCAGCAGGAGGAACCTGTGTCCTCCTGGCAGCAGCAGCAGGAACGCTCAACACGCGTCTTGTTGACAATATAATTGTAAGATCATGTATCAGCCAAGTCGGTCCTCAGGAAATATAGTAATGGCAGAAATATTGTCTCGACGTTACTGAGTGCCTGGCCCCCCTGCCATTCCTTGATCAGGTGGATGTTATCAGCGTCTGAGCGGCAGGAGCCAGCTGGTGTAGCCGTCACAGCCATACAGCTGGGTGGATATATTCGATATGTTTGTTTACCTTCAAGTGAGGACAATCATCACTGTTAGGATATCTTTAGGTTGTTAGCTTGACCTGTTAGGATATCTTTAGGTTGTTAGCTTGACCTGTTAGGATATCTTTAGGTTGTTAGTTTGACCTGTTAGGATATCTTTAGGTTGTTAGCTTGACCTGTTAGGATATCTTTAGGTTGTTAGCTTGACTTGTTAGGATATCTTTAGGTTGTTAGCTTGACCTGTTAGGATATCTTTAGGTTGTTAGCTTGACCTGTTAGGATATCTTTAGGTTGTTAGCTTGACATGTTAGGATATCTTTAGGTTGTTAGGTTGACCTATTAGGATATCTTTAGGTTGTTAGGTTGACCTGTTAGGATATCTTTTAGGAAACCATGAATATCGAATTTGATCCTCCCCCCCCCCTCCCAATCCCAGGCAACCACAGCACAATGACAAAGTTCACAATCAGACGAGTTCGAACACATAACCTAACCCATCCTCCTCCTCTTTAGATAGTACTTTTTGTAACTATGTGGATCATGTTACATCTATTGATATATATTGATGTAATAGACAGTTATATAGAATTTGGTGCTATTCACTTTATAGAGTCTAGAAAAAATAAAGCTAAACACTAAACATAAATATTCCTATAGTACATGTACTGTACTACGCCCGAGGGGGGGGGGCTGATAGCTGAGTGGACAGCGCTTCGCATTCGTAGTACTGAGGTTCCGAGTTCGATTCCCTTTGGAGGCGGATACAAATGGGCAGAGTTTCTTTCACCCTGCTTGCTCCTGTTCACCAAGCAGGAAATAGGTACCTGGGAGTTAGACAGCTGCTACGGGCTGCTTCCTGGGGGTGTGTAAAAAAAAAAAAAAGAGGCCTGGTCGAGGACCGGGCCGCGGGAACGCTAAGCCCCGAAATCATCTCAAGATAGGATGGTGAGAATCAGGTTTCATTAGCCACATAAATACGAAGCCTTTTCCCGTTTGTCCAAACTTGTTAATTGTCCATTACGTCAGTTTATGTACGATGGTCGACATCGTAACTGTAATTCCTAGCTAAACAGGAGGCTGGATTGGCTATTCACCAACAGGGAACAGGAGGCTGGACTGGCTATTCACCAACAGGGAACAGGAGGCTGGACTGGCTATTCACCAACAGGGAACAGGAGGCTGGACTGGCTATTCACCAACAGGGAACAGGAGGCTGGACTGGCTATTCACCAACAGGGAACAGGAGGCTGGACTGGCTATTCACCAACAGGGAACAGGAGGCTGGACTGGCTATTCACCAACAGGGAACAGGAGGCTGGACTGGCTATTCACCAACAGGGAACAGGAGGCTGGACTGGCTATTCACCAACAGGGAACAGGAGGCTGGACTGGCTATTCACCAACAGGGAACAGGAGGCTGGCCTGGCTATTCACCAACAGGGAACAGGAGGCTGGACTACCTATTCACCAACAGGGAACAGGAGGCTGGACTGGCCATTCACCAACAGGGAACAGGAGGCTGGACTGGCCATTCACCAACAGGGAACAGGAGGCTGGACTGGCTATTCACCAACAGGGAGCAGGAGGCTGGACTGGCTATTCACCAACAGGGAACAGGAGGCTGGACTGGCTATTCACCAACAGGGAGCAGGAGGCTGGACTGGCTATTCACCAACAGGGAACAGGAGGCTGGACTGGCTATTCACCAACAGGGAACAGGAGGCTGGACTGGCTATTCACCAACAGGGAACAGGAGGCTGGACTGGCTATTCACCAACAGGGAACAGGAGGCTGGACTGGCTATTCACCAACAGGGAACAGGAGGCTGGACTGGCTATTCACCAACAGGGAACAGGAGGCTGGACTGGCTATTCACCAACAGGGAACAGGAGGCTGGACTGGCTATTCACCAACAGGGAACAGGAGGCTAGACTGGCTATTCACCAACAGGGAACAGGAGGCTGGACTGGCTATTCACCAACAGAGAGCAGGAGGCTGGACTGGCTATTCACCAACAGGGAGCATTTACGCCGCAGTTTCTCGTCTGTATCATTAAACAGAAATCATTCAATATCATCTATGTCATTCACTCTATCACAATTTGAATTATATATTCATTCCCTTATCTATTCATAGTACAGATTTACCTTAATCCCCCCCCTGTATGTCTGTCCGTTCACCGGGTACCTCCGTGCTGACACGGCCAGGGTGACACGGCCAGGGTGACACGGCCAGGGTGACACGGACAGGGTGACACGGCCAGGGTGCCACGGCCAGGGTGACACGGCCAGGGTGACACGGCCAGGGTGACACGGCCAGGGTGCCACGGCCAGGGTGACACGGGCAGGGTGACACGGCCAGGGTGACACGGGCAGGGTGACACGGCCAGGGTGACACGGGCAGGGTGACACGGCCAGGGTGACACGGCCAGGGTGACACGGCCAGGGTGACACGGACAGGGTGACACGGACAGGGTAGTGCAGCAAGGGCACCCACCGCCACCATTGTCACCATCACCACCACCATTGTCACCATCACCACCACCATTGTCACCATCACCACCACCATTGTCACCATCACCACCACCATTGTCACCATCACCACCACCATCTCCGGCCCCAGCATCACCAACGCCACCATAACCATCTATCAACAGCCAACTAACACCAAATTACAGTCTATTGACTGAGAGATCACCACAGAACCCCACACTCCGCCCCAGCCATCATGGGCAGACAGGTGACAGGTAAGACACCATGGACCTATTGGCCCTTAAGAGTGGTGCTTCACCTCATCCTTAGCTATATATCCTGCAGCTTTATAACCTGTACTTCACACGGGAGACATCTCCCGTCACGCAGGGTGCAGTCGCACCTCCACAGATCTCCAGTATCAGCTCTTGATACTGGTAATGGCTCAAAAGGGCCACCACTTACAGGCTATTCATGCCCGTGCCACCTCTTGGGTGGCTTCATCTTCATCAACCTGTCCTTTTACGGGCTATTCATGCCCGTGCCACCTCTTGGGTGGCTTATTCTTCATCAATCATTCAGCCATTTGAACTTTGACGATGGTGACAATAGTTAACGAAACACAACATCTCAAGTGTAGAAAAATAGAGAAGATTGGTGCTAGAATCATTCATCTCACCCTTTCTCTCACACTCAATAATATGTCTACAAGAAACAGTACTACCAAAATATACTTATATATATATATATATATATATATATATATATATATATATATATATATATATATATATTATATATATATATATATATATATATATATATATATATATATATATGTCGTACCTAGTAGCCAGAACGCACTTATCAGCCAACTATGCAAGGCCCAATTTGCCTAATAAGCCAAGTTTTCATGAATAAATTGTTTTTCGACTACCTAACCTACCTAACCTAACCTAACTTTTTTCGCTACCTAACCTAACCTATAAAGATAGGTTAGGTTAGGTTAGGTAGGGTTGGTTAGGTTCGGTCATATATCTACGTTAATTTTAACTCCAATAAAAAAAAATTGACCTCATACATAATGAAATGGGTAGCTTTATCATTTCATAAGAAAAAAATTAGAAACAATATATTAATTCAGGAAAACTTGGCTTATTAGGCAAATCTGCCCTTGCATAGTAGGCTGAGAAGTGCGTTCTGGCTACTAGGTACGACATATATATATATATATATATATATATATATATGTCGTACCTAGTAGCCAGAACTCACTTCTATGCCTACTATGCAAGGCCCGATTTGCCTAATAAGCCAAGTTTTCATGAATTGTTTTTCGTCTACCTAACCTACCTAACCTAACCTAACCTAACATTTTCGGCTACCTAACCTAACCTAACCTATAAAGATAGGTTAGGTTAGGTAGGGTTGGTTAGGTTCGGTCATATATCTACGTTAATTTTAACTACAATAAAAAAATTGACCTCATTCGTAATGTAATGGGTAGCTTTATCATTTCATAAGAAAAAAGTTAGAGAAAATATATTAATTCAGGAAAACTTGGCTTATTAGGCAAATCGGGCCTTGGATAGTAGGCCGAGAAGTGCGTTCTGGCTACTAGGTACGACATATATATATATATATATATATATATATATATATATATATATATATATATATATATATATATATATATATATATTACTCTAACAAAATCGAGCTTTTTACTATGTAAATGCTCTCATTAGTGACAAAATTTGTGCTATAAAATTAAAACAAATTATAACAAAAACTCATTTAATGTTGGTTTCATTGAGAAAAGATACATATTGTTTTAAACATAGATATTATATATGCATGTAATTACCAAGCCATGAGTCATTATATACGGTACACATTACTGTGAGTCCAGGACCAAACACTCAAACAACCTGGTTGTGGGAACCGACCTGTGAGATTTATATTTATTTATATAGAATTTATATTTACGTTAATTTATATATTTCGATAGCAATTGGTATGATGATAAGTGGACTGTATTTCTGCAATAATCTCACAAATCGATCCTCTACACATTAGGGGGGGGGGGAGGTTTATATTGAATTTTTATATATGCAGCCAATCAAACTACAGTATTAGACTACATACATTGAAGAGGTTCCTTATCTTATTTGTACAGCAGGCCTTAGTCCACCAGGTATAACCAGGATGTAGACACCAAATTATCCTCTTTGAGGTAGCTTCCATCACCCAGTAACTGGTATACAAAGCATGCTTCCTCGTCTTGACCTGTCAAAAGGGTGCTAGCTATGAAGCCAGAATCCTAATATATGACATCTATATCAGAGAAAACACTGTACAAGGAACCATAAAGACCTAGGCTTAATTACCTTGTTTGAGTCGATCATTTGTGATCTAACCAGATCACCCTATATCTACTGACATTAATGGCCATAAATGAAAGATAAACGGATTTCGGAAAGACACTTCTCTTGAAATTGATGACAGCATGCTGATGATGGCAGATCACTACTCTGATCTTCCATAACACTTCGTCCAAGAGAATTTATAGGAGCCGAATTTGCTCCACGACTCTGTGGTCTAACAACAATAACAATGGCTGACCACTCCCTCACAACTGACGCTACTGGTCTACATTGTCCAGATGACAGTAAGTGATAGAAGGGTCACATTTACTCTATTTTAATTCTGATAATTAAGTTAATTTATATGAGATGTTTTTATGATGGTAAAGTCCAAAGACTAATGAATTTAAGAATAATTCCCATCATAATAGGTGGTGAATTTATAATAGTATGTGGTAATGATATCCCGTTTTCTATAGACGGAAATTCCACTACAAGTTACATTTTCTATGGGTAACTTGTTTATACAACACAGCAATATTATCTGTCTGTATGATATTATTAAATGGTGTCGGATTTTCCGACACTGGTGCTTGAGCGTTGTGTTTGTTTAGGCTCACCTAATGGTGCCGTCCCATAGTTGGAAAGTTGTTAAGATGCAAGAGGTTCTTCTGGTCCAACTCCTGATAATGACCCTCCCCATAATTACCGGTTGATTGACAGTTGAGAGGCGGGACCAAAGAGCCAAAGCCCAACCCCCACAAGCACAAGTAGGCGAGTACGGTACAACCCACAACTGTTGACCCATCTCCTGGGCGAAGAGAAAGACTCCAGGTGAGAGGAAACATTGAATAACCATCTCTGTCGCACACGAAAGCCGAACCCATGATCATCGGTTGCAAGCCGAAGACGTAGACTACTGTGCCACAGAACCCATGCATAGGAGTGCAAAACCTGGTCCAAACACACACGTACAAGAAGACATGAAGGTGAAGACTTCTTCAGCCCTGCCTTAGGCTCCAGGGTGAGAGGTGCCAGGTGAGAGGTGCCAGGTGCAAGGTGCCAGGTGAGAGGTGCCAGGTTAGGGTGCCTCCATAACCTGTGTCAGCAGCAGCTATATACCAAAGGGTACCTTATCTACCTGACTGGGATTCGATTGGCAGACTGCGTGCAGCGACGTGTTGACCATACCGTCAGCCAGCAAGCCTGGTCAGAAGCCTGCTTGTGGGGGGATATACTGATCCTCAGCTAAACTTCCATATGCAGAAGCAATGTTGGTTTTTGAATTGTTGTTATCTTCCGGGAAGGTGGAATTGTCCTTGTGGCAGAGTCAGTAGAGAGCGGGGTTGGAAATTTCATGTTTTTTGAATTGTGGTGGTGTGTGGCAGTGTTGGTGGTGGTGTGTGGCAGTGTTGGTGGTGGTGTGTGGTAGTGTTGGTGGTGGTGTGTGGCAGTGTTGGTGGTGGTGTGTGGCAGTGTTGGTGGTGGTGTGTGGCAGTGTTGGTGGTGGTGTGTGGCAGTGTTGGTGGTGGTGGTGGTGTGTGGCAGTGTTGGTGGTGGTGTGTGGCAGTGTTGGTGGTGGTGTGTGGCAGTGTTGGTGGTGATGTGTGGCAGTGTTGGTGGTGGTGTGTGGCAGTGTTGGTGGTGGTGTGTGGCAGTGTTGGTGGTGGTGGTGGTGTGTGGCAGTGTTGGTGGTGGTGGTGGTGTGTGGCAGTGTTGGTGGTGGTGGTGGTGTGTGGCAGTGTTGGTGGTGGTGGTGGTGTGTGGCAGTGTTGGTGGTGGTGGTGGTGTGTGGCAGTGTTGGTGGTGGTGGTGGTGTGTGGCAGTGTTGGTGGTGGTGGTGGTGTGTGGCAGTGTTGGTGGTGGTGGTGGTGTGTGGCAGTGTTGGTGGTGGTGGTGGTGTGTGGCAGTGTTGGTGGTGGTGGTGGTGTGTGGCAGTGTTGGTGGTGGTGGTGTGTGGCAGTGTTGGTGGTGGTGGTGGTGTGTGGCAGTGTTGGTGGTGGTGGTGGTGTGTGGCAGTGTTGGTGGTGGTGGTGGTGTGTGGCAGTGTTGGTGGTGGTGGTGGTGGTGTGGCAGTGTTGGTGGTGGTGGTGGTGGTGTGGCAGTGTTGGTGGTGGTGGTGGTGTGTGGCAGTGTTGGTGGTGGTGGTGGTGTGTGGCAGTGTTGGTGGTGGTGGTGGTGTGTGGCAGTGTTGGTGGTGGTGGTGGTGTGTGGCAGTGTTGGTGGTGGTGGTGGTGTGTGGCAGTGTTGGTGGTGGTGGTGGTGTGTGGCAGTGTTGGTGGTGGTGGTGGTGTGTGGCAGTGTTGGTGGTGGTGGTGGTGTGTGGCAGTGTTGGTGGTGGTGGTGGTGTGTGGCAGTGTTGGTGGTGGTGGTGGTGTGTGGCAGTGTTGGTGGTGGTGGTGGTGTGTGGCAGTGTTGGTGGTGGTGGTGGTGTGTGGCAGTGTTGGTGGTGGTGGTGGTGTGTGGCAGTGTTGGTGGTGGTGGTGGTGTGTGGCAGTGTTGGTGGTGGTGGTGGTGTGTGGCAGTGTTGGTGGTGGTGGTGGTGTGTGGCAGTGTTGGTGGTGGTGGTGGTGTGTGGCAGTGTTGGTGGTGGTGGTGGTGTGTGGCAGTGTTGGTGGTGGTGGTGGTGTGTGGCAGTGTTGGTGGTGGTGGTGGTGTGTGGCAGTGTTGGTGGTGGTGGTGGTGTGTGGCAGTGTTGGTGGTGGTGGTGGTGTGTGGCAGTGTTGGTGGTGGTGGTGGTGTGTGGCAGTGTTGGTGGTGGTGGTGGTGTGTGGCAGTGTTGGTGGTGGTGGTGGTGTGTGGCAGTGTTGGTGTGTGGCAGTGTTGGTGGTGGTGGTGTGTGGCAGTGTTGGTGGTGGTGGTGTGTGGCAGTGTTGGTGGTGGTGGTGTGTGGCAGTGTTGGTGGTGGTGGTGGTGGTGTGGCAAGTGTTGGTGGTGGTGGTGTGGCAAGTGTTGGTGGTGGTGGTGGTGTGTGGCAGTGGTGGTGTGTGGCAGTGGTGGTGGTGGGGTGTGGCAGTGGTGGTGGTGGTGTGTGGCAGTGTTGGTGGTGGTGTGTGGCAGTGTTAATGGTGGTGTGTGGCAGTGGTGGTGGTGGTGTGGCAGTGGTGGTGGTGGTGGTGTGGCAAGTGTTGGTGGTGGTGGTGTGGCAAGTGTTGGTGGTGGTGGTGTGGCAAGTGTTGGTGGTGGTGGTGTGGCAAGTGTTGGTGGTGGTGGTGTGGCAAGTGTTGGTGGTGGTGGTGTGGCAAGTGTTGGTGGTGGTGGTGGTGTGTGGCAGTGGTGGTGGTGGTGGTGGTGTGTGGCAGTGTTGGTGGTGGTGGTGGTGGTGTGTGGCAGTGTTGGTGGTGGTGGTGGTGGTGTGTGGCAGTGTTGGTGGTGGTGGTGGTGGTGTGTGGCAGTGTTGGTGGTGGTGGTGTGTGGCAGTGTTGGTGGTGGTGGTGTGGCAAGTGTTGGTGGTGGTGGTGGTGGTGTGTGGCAGTGTTGGTGGTGGTGGTGGTGTGTGGCAGTGTTGGTGGTGGTGGTGGTGGTGGTGTGTGGCAGTGTTGGTGGTGGTGGTGGTGTGTGGCAGTGGTGGTGGTGGTGGTGGTGTGTGGCAGTGTTGGTGGTGGTGGTGGTGGTGGTGTGTGGCAGTGTTGGTGGTGGTGGTGGTGGTGTGTGGCAGTGTTAGTGGTGGTGGTGGTGGTGTGTGGCAGTGTTGGTGGTGGTGGTGGTGGTGGTGGTGGTGTGTGGCAGTGGTGGTGGTGGTGTGGCAAGTGTTGGTGGTGGTGGTGGTGTGTGGCAGTGTTGGTGGTGGTGGTGGTGTGTGGCAGTGTTGGTGGTGGTGGTGGTGTGTGGCAGTGTTGGTGGTGGTGTGTGGCAGTGTTGGTGGTGGTGTGTGGCAGTGTTGGTGGTGGTGTGTGGCAGTGTTGGCGGAGGTGGTGTGGCAGTGTTGGCGGAGGTGGTGTGGCAGTGTTGGCGGAGGTGGTGTGGCAGTTGTGGTGGTGGTGTGTGGCAGTGTTGGTGGTGGTGTGTGGCAGTGTTGGTGGTGGTGTGTGGCAGTGTTGGGTGGTGTGTGGCAGTGTTGGTGGTGGTGTGTGGCAGTGTTGGTGGTGGTGTGTGGCAGTGTTGGTGGTGGTGTGTGGCAGTGTTGGTGGTGGTGTGTGGCAGTGTTGGTGGTGGTGTGTGGCAGTGTTGGTGGTGGTGTGTGGCAGTGGTGGTGGTGGTGTGTGGCAGTGGTGGTGGTGGTGGTGTGTGGCAGTGGTGGTGGTGGTGGTGTGTGGCAGTGGTGGTGGTGGTGGTGTGTGGCAGTGGTGGTGGTGGTGGTGTGTGGCAGTGTTGGTGGTGGTGTGTGGCAGTGTTGGTGGTGGTGTGTGGCAGTGTTGGTGGTGGTGTGTGGCAGTGGTGGTGGTGGTGTGTGGCAGTGTTGGCGGTGGTGTGTGGCAGTGGTGGTGGTGGTGGTGTGTGGCAGTGGTGGTGGTGGCGGTGTGTGGCAGTGGTGGTGGTGGTGGTGTGTGGCAGTGTTGGTGGTGGTGTGTGGCAGTGTTGGTGGTGGTGTGTGGCAGTGTTGGTGGTGGTGTGTGGCAGTGTTGGTGGTGGTGTGTGGCAGTGGTGGTGGTGGTGTGTGGCAGTGTTGGCGGTGGTGTGTGGCAGTGGTGGTGGTGGTGGTGTGTGGCAGTGGTGGTGGTGGCGGTGTGTGGCAGTGGTGGTGGTGGTGGTGTGTGGCAGTGTTGGTGGTGGTGTGTGGCAGTGGTGGTGGTGGTGTGTGGCAGTGTTGGTGGTGGTGTGTGGCAGTGTTGGTGGTGGTGTGTGGCAGTGTTGGTGGTGGTGTGTGGCAGTGGTGGTGGTGGTGTGTGGCAGTGTTGGTGGTGGTGTGTGGCAGTGGTGGTGGTGGCGGTGTGTGGCAGTGTTGGTGGTGGTGTGTGGCAGTGGTGGTGGTGTGTGGCAGTGTTGGCGGAGGTGTTCCATTCCCGGCAGAGGCAGAAATAAATAGCGGAGTTTCTTTCACTTTGATGCACCTGTTTACCAGGCAATAAATAGGTATCGAGGACTTAAGACATCTGCCTCGGGTTGCTTCCTCTGTGTGTGTGTGTGTGTGTGTGTGTGTGTGTGTGTCTGTGTGTGTGTGTGTGTGTGTCTGTGTGTGTGTGTGTGTGTGTGTGTGTGTGTGTGTGTGTTAGAAATATATAGATAAGACATAATAAGGGAACAATTTATTGGTTAGAAAGCGGGGGTCCAAGAGCTAATAGCTCGATTCTGCAGGCAAATATATTAAATACAACTAATAAATTATTTAAATACATACACAACATTTGGAAAGAATGTACTTGTGGCGGCAGAGTATTATTGGTCACTATATCTTAGGCTGAGGGAAATTAAATCTCACCCCCCCCCCCCCCAGTTGAGTGAACGAGGCGAGACCATTTGAAGTGGTGGTAGAGATGGTGTCAATACAGTTATCGGGCCACTCGAGTCACGGGCAATATCGAGGCACCTTTGGTCACCAGGGAGAATGATGAGTGATCACTCGACCTCAGATATGATGGGAATATATTGCAGGTTGGCGTGTTCCAGTTTAATACTTTCGACTCGCTCGCACGCACGCACGCACGCACGCACGCACGCACACACACACACACACACACACACACACACACACACACACACACACACACACACACACACACGTACGTGCGCGCGCACAAGCACACACATAAAAAGCATAACATCTGCCTCATGCACGATGCTGGCTAACATCAGAACTGCCTTCAGGAACCTGTGTAAGGAATCATTCAGAACCTTGTATACGGCATATGAAAGACCAATCCTGGAGTATGCGGCCCCAGCATGGAGCCCGTATCTTGTCAGACTAAGACTAAGCTGGAAAAAGTTCAGAGG
>NC_091174.1:17827056-17834556 GCF_040958095.1 Procambarus clarkii
GTGAGGGAGAGTAGGGGTGAGGGAGAGTAGGGGTGAGGGAGAGTGACTTTTTCGTTGTCATTTCATTGCTGATAATCTTGCACGAGTCATCCTCCCAGGGAGGTAACCTCTCTCTACAGGCAGGAGCTCACGGGCTTGCTCAAGCAGGTGAAGTTCTTCCAGGTAGCAGACTGCTCTGTGATGCCAGTTTTTGCTTCTCCTGTTTCCTCCTGTAAGTTGCAAAGAACTCGGTTTTTTTCTTGGCAATTTCATTGTAATGGGGATCTCTGGCCATCTTGTTGGCAAGCTTAGTATTCTGTTCCTTAATTCTGCTTTTAATACTGGGGAGGGACAACTCCTTCCATAGATTAGATGTTTTAGCAGTTTTTGGAACTTCAAGAATCTGTACATAGGCTGTGCAGATTCATAGGCATCATTTTAAGCACGGCAATTGAGGTTCCATGACCATTCCAGGTCATAGCTTTCAGTGCCCTGAGTCGACTTTTGCATGTTCCAATGAGTTGATTGAGCTCTTCTTTCTTCCCCTTGTTAGAGCCGACAGTGACGCCAAGGTACCGATAGTGGTCAACCCAGTCAAGTGTTACACCATTAACTTGTAGTTCTTTATTTTCTCCCCCTCTTGTGATGAGAGTATGCTTCTGTCTTGTTTGTGGAGAGAGTGAAACCGAGTTCAACACACTTCCTTCCAAGGAGTTCAATGGACTGTTTAATTTTTCTCAAGGTGGGAGCTTGTATTAGGACACCATCTGCATGATCCCACTTGTTGTGTTCCTTCCGGAAATTCAGTATTTGCAATGGCGTCCATAAGTGTGTTGAATAGTGTGGGGCTCAAGACTCCCCCTTGGGGGGTCCCGAGTTCCAGCCCATTGTTCTGAAGACTGCTCCGGTCTGGAGAATGTCAACACAGCCCAACCAAAAGCAACACCGCTGATCTACCTCAATCAATCTACGTTCTACCGCCTTACTCTGTGAATCTTTTTATCGCGACGTTCTCGTACCAAACACCACCCGCCGGTGTAACCATCTACATCAAATATATATATATCTAGTTACCATATTGTGCGTGTGTACTCACCTAGTTGTACTCACCTAGTTGTACTCACCTAGTTGTACTCACCTAGTTGTGCTTACGAGGGTTGAGCTCTGGCTCTTTGGTCCCGCCTCTCAACTGTCAATCAACAGGTGTACAGGTTCCTGAGCCTATTGGGCTCTATCATATCTACACTTGAAACTGTGTATGGAGTCAGCTTCCACCACATCACTTCCTAATGCATTCCATTTGTCAACCACTCTGACACTAAAAAAGTTCTTTCTAATATCTCTGTGGCTCATTTGGGCACTCAGTTTCCACCTGTGTCCCCTTGTGCGTGTTCCCCTTGTGTTAAACAGCCTGTCTTTATCAACCCTGTCAATTCCCTTGAGGATCTTGAATGTGGTGATCATGTCCCCCCCCTAACTCTTCTGTCTTCCAACATTTCAACAAGCTTTCACACAAAATAAATAAATGAGGGATTGAAATTGGCGTGTTAATTGTAAATGTTGTGTATTTTGGTCAACAGATTTAGTCACGAGGAACTGAGCGCGGGTTCCTCCTTACATTCCGCCACGTGGTCATGCATCACAGAGTTTAGTCCACACCCAAGAGTGAAATATGTAATATAGTCACAATCATTTTAATGTGTTTAATAATTAATTATGCAACCTGTCCTCTTAAAAAGACTGTCGCTTTTGGCCGTTTGCCCGTATGGCCGAATATGGACGTAATTTGAATATGAAAAAAATATGGGATTTTTTTCTTTTTCAACAACAGTAAGTTAAGGGTCCTCTGATAGGTTAGGTGGGCAGGAAATTATCATAAAGATTCAAAACGGTATGAAAAACGTTAGTTTAAAGAATCCTCTTCTAACCTTGCCGAGTAAGCCGGACGACTCAAACAGAAAACGGAACAGTACGTCACTTGTGAGTCGATTTCATTTCAAATTACGTCCAAATTTGGTCATAGCGCCGCGCATACGAGCGAAAACTGACGTTATTTTTAAGAGGACGGGTTGAATTATTAACACAGTTTTTAAGTGCTGACTTCGCCCAGCACAAATATAATAGTTGAAATGATTGTTAAATAGTCCCAGCTCTACGAGGTCAGTGTCCTTGGATTATAATAAGTGCTATATACAATTTAATGAAGGTAATGTATTTCATGCATCAAGGACATTAATTAGTACAGTATTCATTAGTAATTAATTGTATCAAAGCAATGAAATGACCCTATCCCAGTCTGGGGTTAGCACAGGGATCAATTTTGTGTATCTGGTGTCTCGGGGCACGTGGGTCTGTACCCTGTGTGGCTGGGCACGTGGGTCAGTTCCCTGTGTGGCTGGGCACGTGGGTCTGTACCCTGTGAGGCTGGGCACGTGGGTCTGTACCCTGTGTGGCTGGGCACGTGGGTCAGTACCCTGAGTGGCTCTGGGCCCCCTGAGTGACTCTGGGCCCCCCTGAGTGGCTCTGGGCCCCCTGAGTGACTCTGGGCCCCCCTGAGTGGCTCTGGGCCCCCCTGAGTGGTTCTGGGCCCCCCTGAGTGCCTCTGGGCCCCCTGAGTGGCTCTGGGCCCCCTGAGTGGCTCTGGGCCCCCCTGAGTGGTTCTGGGCCCCCCTGAGTGCCTCTGGGCCCCTCTGAGTGGCTCTGGGCCCCCTCTGAGTGGCTCTGGGCCCCCCCGAGTGGCTCTGGGCCCCCCCTGAGTGGCTCTGGGCCCCCCGAGTGGCTCTGGGCCCCCTGAGTGGCTCTGGGCCCCCCCTGAGTGGCTCTGGGCCCCCCTGAGTGGCTCTGGGCCCCCCTGAGTGGCTCTGGGCCCCCCTGAGTGGCTCTGGGCCCCCCTGAGTGGCTCTGGGCCCCCCTGAGTGGCTCTGGGCCCCCCTGAGTGGCTCTGGGCCCCCCTGAGTGGCTCTGGGCCCCCCTGAGTGGCTCTGGGCCCCCCTGAGTGGCTCTGGGCCCCCCTGAGTGGCTCTGGGCCCCCCTGAGTGGCTCTGGGCCCCCCTGAGTGGCTCTGGGCCCCCTGAGTGGCTCTGTGGCCCCCTGAGTGGCTCTGTGGCCCCCTGAGTGGCTCTGTGGCCCCTTGAGTGGCTCATGGGCCCCCCAAAGTGGCTCTGGGGCCCCCCTGAGTAGCTCTGGGCCCCCCTGAGTGGCTCTGGGCCCCCCTGAGTGGCTCTGGGACCCCCTGAGTGGCTCTGGGCCCCCCTGAGTGGCTCTGGGCCCCCTTGAGTGGCTCTGGGCCCCCTTGAGTGGCTCTGGGCCCCCTTGAGTGGCTCTGGGCCCCCTTGAGTGGCTCTGGGCCCCCTTGAGTGGCTCTGGGCCCCCTTGAGTGGCCCCCTGAGTGGCTTTGTGGCCCTCTGAGTGGCTCTGTGGCCCCCTGAGTGGCTCTGGGCACCCCCTGAGTGGCTCTGGGCCCTTCTGAGTGGCTCTAGGCCCCTCTGAGTGGCTCTAGGCCCCTCTTGAGTGGCTCTAGGCCCCCCTGAGTGGCTCTAGGCCCCTCATGAGTGGCTCTGGGCCCCCCTGAGTGGCTCTGGGGCCCCCTGAGTGGCTCTGGGCCCTCCTGAGTGGCTCATGGGCCCCCCCTGAGTGACTCTGGGCCCCCCTGAGTGGCTCTGGGCCCTCATGAGTGGCTCTGTGGCCCCCTGAGTGGCTCATGGGCCCCCCCTGAGTGACTCTGGGGCCCCCTGAGTGGTTCAGGCACCCCCTGAGTGGCTCTGGGCCTCCCTGAGTGGCTCTGGGCCTCCCTGAGTGGCTCTGGGGCCCCCTGAGTGGCTCTTGGTCCCTGCAGCTATAGTTACATCAGGCAGCTCGTTATTTATGTGAAGAGTAAAGGTTCTGTGTACAATTTCCCGCTGGGTGATTTCGCCCAACCTTAAATGGCAGAGGAAGCCAGGGAGGGAGTGTATATCAGCGGGGAGAGGACAATGGTGAGCATCATTGTTGCTTTACAGGCTTCTGTGGCATGACCTGGCCATCCTGCAGGCTGTGGCATGACCTGGCCATCCTGCAGGCTGTGGCGTGGCCTGGCCATCCTGCAGGCTGTGGCGTGGCCTGGCCATCCTGCAGGCTGTGGCGTGGCCTGGCCATCCTGCAGGCTGTGGCATGGCCTGGCCATCCTGCAGGCTGTGGCGTGGCCTGGCCATCCTGCAGGCTGTGGCGTGGCCTGGCCATCCTGCAGGCTGTGGCATGGCCTGGCCATCCTGCAGGCTGTGGCGTGGCCTGGCCATCCTGCAGGCTGTGGCGTGGCCTGGCCATCCTGCAGGCTGTGGCATGGCCTGGCCATCCTGCAGGCTGTGGCGTGGCCTGGCCATCCTGCAGGCTGTGGCATGGCCTGACCATCCTGCTGGCTGTGGCATGGCCTGGCCATCCTGCAGGCTGTGGCATGACCTGGCCATCCTCCAGGCTGTGGCATGGCCTGGCCATCCTGCAGGCTGTGGCATGGCCTGGCCATCCCGCAGGCTGTAAGCTAATCTCACCAAAGAATCTCCTATGTGTATGGACTTGGATTGATCGAGTACTTGGATGTTTTCTTCAGAAACCTGTACATCTTTCCTCGATAATGGTTTCCTTCTGTATTTATTAAGAAACTTTTGAGCTTCGAAACCCTGCGATGTCGGTCTCGACCCGAGAATATTATTGTTCCGAACACCTCGTGGCGCTTCTGAGGTTGTAGACGCTTTTAATAAGTACAAACGAAGCCTCCTTGGTTGATGCAAGACGTACGGAGTTCCCTAAGCAGGCACACAAATGGTTGATGAGTCTTGGCACTGGATGGCACCGAGGTGTCCTCGTCACTCCGGCATGTTACAGTGGTGAGAAACTTAGAGATCAGGAGAAAGGTCTCGAATTCAAGCCGAGTCGTTATGAAAATTTCAACTATAGGTGGTGTGTGTCGAGGACAACAAGCAGGTGCTCGGTGGTGAGGGCATCTAGGCCATCACAGGTCGAAAGGCGAAGATGTTATAGACCAGAAGGCGGACAGTCCGCCTGCATTCATATCTCTCACTGTATTTCCCACTTAACTTCCCTTCACCTATGCCTCTCCTTCCTCTTTACTAAAAGAAAAAAAAAGTGTTGAAAGTTTTTGGCTAGACCACAAATGTGGGTACAAGGTGATGGGTGGAGGGGTACAAGGTGATGGGCGGAGGGGTACAAGGTGATGGGTGGTGGGGTACAAGGTGATGGGTGGAGGGGTACAAGGTGATGGGTGGAGGGGTACAAGGTGATGGGTGGTGGGGTACAAGGTGATGGGTGGAGGGGTACAAGGTGATGGGTGGTGGGGTACAAGGTGATGGGTGGAGGGGTACAAGGTGATGGGTGGTGGGGTACAAGGTGATGGGTGGAGGGGTACAAGGTGATGGGTGGAGGGGTACAAGGTGATGGGTGGAGGGGTACAAGGTGATGGGTGGTGGGGTACAAGGTGATGGGTGGTGGGGTACAAGGTGATGGGTGGAGGGGTACAAGGTGATGGGTGGAGGGGTACAAGGTGATGGGTGGAGGGGTACAAGGTGATGGGTGGTGGGGTACAAGGTGATGGGTGGTGGGGTACAAGGTGATGGGTGGAGGGGTACAAGGTGATGGGTGGAGGGGTACAAGGTGATGGGTGGTGGGGTACAAGGTGATGGGTGGAGGGGTACAAGGTGATGGGTGGAGGGGTACAAGGTGATGGGTGGAGGGGTACAAGGTGATGGGTGGAGGGGTACAAGGTGATGGGTGGTGGGGTACAAGGTGATGGGTGGTGGGGTACAAGGTGATGGGTGGTGGGGTACAAGGTGATGGGTGGTGGGGTACAAGGTGATGGGTGGAGGGGTACAAGGTGATGGGTGGAGGGGTACAAGGTGATGGGTGGAGGGGTACAAGGTGATGGGTGGTGGGGTACAAGGTGATGGGTGGAGGGGTGGGGGGTACAAGGTGATGGGTGGAGGAGTACAAGGTGATGGGTGGGGGGGGGTACAAGGTGATGGGTGGAGGGGTACAAGGTGATGGGTGGGGGGGTGGGGGGTACAAGGTGATGGGTGGGGGGGTACAAGGTGATGGGTGGAGGGGTGGGGGGTACAAGGTGATGGGTGGGGGGTACAAGGTGATGGGTGGGGGGGTACAAGGTGATGGGTGGAGGGGTACAAGGTGATGGGTGGTGGGGGGTACAAGGTGATGGGTGGAGGGGTGGGGGGTACAGGGTGATGGGTGGAGGGGTACAAGGTGATGGGTGGTGGGGGGTACAAGGTGATGGGTGGAGGGGTGGGGGGTACAGGGTGATGGGTGTAGGGGTGGGGGGTACAGGGTGATGGGTGGTGGGGTACAAGGTGATGGGTGGAGGGGTGGGGGGTACAGGGTGATGGGTGGGGGGTACAAGGTGATGGGTGGGGGGATACAAGGTGATGGGTGGTGGGGTACAAGGTGATGGGTGGTGGAGGGGTGTGAGGGGGTACAAAGTGGTGGGGGTGTGTGGGGGGTACAGGGTGATGGGTGGAGGGGGGTACAAGGTGATGGGTGGAGGGGTGGGGGGTTCAGGATGATGGGTGGTGGAGGGGGGGGGGGCGGAACCCCCGGAACGCAAACCCTCACCACTGAGACTTCAATACACTAAAACTGACTGGGAAGCGTTCAAAAGCAGTGCACAGGAAATCAGTGTCACAGATTTTAATGGAAAGGAAACATCATGCATAAACGCCGAGTTAAATATATAGATTAGCACCATAGAAAAATGCACGAAAGACCACATTCCCGTAGCTCACCATATAACGCTCCCACACCTCCCCCCAGCCACTGAGGCGCTCAGGACACAACAAACCAGATATAACAACCTTCTACAACTCATAACACGGGTGGACGGATGAGCACAAAAGACTACAAAGGGAACTTCAAGATGAGCTGAAAGATCTGTGCAAAACAGAGTACACCAAACAATGGGATGACCTAATAAGCAAAATCCAAGTTGACTACAGAAGCCCGGGAAAGTTCTGGAAAAAAAGTAAAAACCTCTTATGGGAAACTCTTCTGAGGAAACACCCTACATCATAGACGCCTCAGGAAATAAATTCTATGAGGAGAGAGAACAAGAACAGGAATTCAGGAAGTTCTGGGAAAAAATATTCAGGATAAACCCGGAAGAAAATTTAAACTTATGCCCCATTAATGAAAGGGAAATTACAACTCAAATCGATAACAGAGCTGCAACACTACTCCCTACGCAAACAATAGACCTTAACAACATCCGCAATGAAACACATAACCATTGCTGAGGTGAAGAAAACAATTATGGGTTTCAAGAACAAGGCGCCGGGCAACATTAAGATAAATATGATGGTATTATCCAACCTTCCAGTGACTGCACTCCATCAATACACATGTATAATAAATGCAGCTCTTGCATCTGGACTATTCCCCACATACTTCAAGAATGCCACAATAAGATTAATCCCCAAGCCAGGTAAACCCCCAACCCAAACTGAAAACTACAGGCCAATTTCCCTC
>NC_091174.1:17839556-17842056 GCF_040958095.1 Procambarus clarkii
CTCGTGGCACTCAATTCTTCCTGGTTAGAAGTAATTAACTTCGTTCTGAGATGATTTTTGTTGTTTTTTGTTGAACTTTTTTCCAAGTGGACATGTCCTCTTGAAGGTGACGTCTCCATTCTTGCTTCCCTCCCCCTCCCACCTTCCCTCTCCCTGCCCCCTCCCACCTTCCCTGCCCCTCCCACCTTCCCTGCCCGCCCCCTCCCACCTTCCCTGACCTCCCCCTCCCCCCTTCCCTGACCTCCCCCCTCCCACCTTCCCTGCCCTCCCCCCTCCCTCCTTCCCCGCCCTCCCCCTCCCTCCCTTCCCAGCCCTCCCCCTCCCTCCTTCCCCGCCCTCCCCCTCCTACCTTCCCTGCCCTCCCTCTCCCACCTTCCCTGCCCTCCCTCTCCCACCTTCCCTGCCCTCCCTCTCCCACCTTCCCTGCCTGCCCTCTCCCACCTTCCCTGCCCTCCCTCTCCCACCTTCCCTCACCTCCCCTCCGCCCTCCCACCATAATCCCACAGAATCTGTAGTGTTGACGTCATTAAAGGGAGCACGGCGGTTCACCTCCCGTTGTACCAATGTTCACTGTTACCTTCAAAGTATTCATTATTGACAATGATGTACACATTATTGACAATAATAAGTATTCATTATTCATTATACACTACTGAGTTCGCCTTGACAACCTGCTTGCAAGTGGAGGAGTGTGTGAGGGGCGTGGTTGATTGAGGGGGCGTGGTTGATTGAGGGGGGGCGGGGTTGATAGGGGCGGGGTTGGTAGGGGCGGGGTTGGTAGGGGCGGGGTTGGTAGGGGCGTAGTTGATGGGGCCGTCGACACCACTTCCTTTGTACCGGTCAGGGCATTAAGTCGCATTCCTATGTTAGTTTCCTTAGACTGAAATGTGAAAGCGGCCATTCGTTGCCGAGACCGTTATATCCGGGAAAGGCAGCTTGTCTTCACTTACCAACTCCTAAGTGAAATTAAGCACGGAACGTGGCTCGAAGCTTCCTTAAGAGGTAGCGAGCACTGCATGTCGGGTCCCTGTAACACGACGTCATCAGTGTGACCACAACAGACCTCGGGTGTAAGGTCCAAGTCCACAAGGACTTTCTCCTCCTCAATGGTCCACAAGTAAAAAAAATCTCAACCAGGACGGGAACCGGTCGGCGGGCGGACAGCACGCTGGACTTGTGATCCTGTGGTCCCGGGTTCGATCCCGGGCGCCGGCGAGAAACAATGGGCAGAGTTTCTTTCACCCTATGCCCCTGTTACCTAGCAGTAAAATAGGTACCTGGGTGTTAGTTGTCACGGGCTGCTTCCTTGGGGGTGGAGGACTGGTCCAGGACCGGGCCGCGGGGACACTAAAGCCCCGAAATCATCTCAAGATAACATCTCAAAATAGGACACGAAGTGGGGACGTACTAGAAGATGAACGGCCATGCTGACTCTGAGGAGCTACACCACATCTTCAGAATCCGTCTTACCTACTGACTTCTTCTACAGGAAGAGAGCTTCGTGAGCAAGTTGACGCTCTTTCGTAGCCTCTGGAGAGCTGCATCCTCTTGTAAGCGTTGTTCTGGGTCATGTGTCTCTCAAGACGCCAGACTCTCAAGATGCCAGACTCTCAAGACGCCAGACTCTCAAGACGCCAGACTCTCAAGACGCCAGACCCCCAACACGCCAGACTCTCAAGACGCCAGACTCTCAAGACGCCAGACACTCAAGACGCCAGACTCTCAAGACGCCAGACTCTCAAGACGCCAGACTCTCAAGACGCCAGACTCTCAAGACGCCAGACGTGATCATAGCACAGTTGCAAAATATTATGAACTAATACCGCAGGTTGGAGACGCGAATTCCATTCATAACTTTACAAGTTGATCTGATGACCAACAAGTTGAGACGATTAGCGGCTGAACAACCGGGGGTCCAAGAACTAAAGCTCGATCCTACAAGCCCAAACATGCGAGTACTCACTAGCGCACACGTGTTGTTTGTGTGTAATGTGAGCTGGAGTTAAAGGTGGACCTCGACCCCGAGCACGACCTGGCCTGGAGTAGAGACTTGTGGCTGTTGCTCCTCACACGTGCACCTCCCTCCAACCATGATATGTGTAGTGTGTGGGTGAGAGAGAGTACCAGTGCGAGAGAGTACGAGAGAGTACGAGAGAGTACGAGAGAGTACGAGAGAGAGAGAGAGAGAGAGAGAGAGAGAGAGAGAGAGAGAGAGAGAGAGAGAGAGAGAGAGAGAGAGAGAGAGAGCGAGAGCGAGAGCGAGAGAGAGAGAGAGAGAGAGAGAGAGAGAGAGAGAGAGCGAGAGCGAGAGAGAGAGAGAGAGAGAGAGAGAGAGAGAGAGAGCGAGAGCGAGAGAGAGAGAGAGAGAGAGAGAGCGAGAGCGAGAGCGAGAGAGAGAGAGCGAGAGAGAGAGAGCGAGAGAGAGAGAGCGAGAGAGAGAGAGAGCGAGAGAGAGAGAGCTAGAGAGAGAGCGAGAGAGAGAGCGAGCGAGAGAGCGAGC
>NC_091174.1:17847056-17854556 GCF_040958095.1 Procambarus clarkii
TGAGTCTTATTCATCTTCATATTTTGTTACACGCTAATTTGGCTGCAATGTTTGTCTCATTATGATGGGTTATATTTTTGTGTGATGGTATATCCATTCAAAGGAGATTCGAAACCCTTTTCTCTGTGCACCTATTAGGTCATTTATAATTGGTAGTATGAGGTTCTTGGTGTCTATCTTCCAGGAGAAGTTTTCATTTGCTTGAAGAGCAGACTTTAAATCACAAAATGCTATTCTTCCTCCAGTTTTTTTTCACTTCATCATGAAAATGTTAAACTCTACGGACTGTGGGTGACATATTTCATAACCACAGACTTCGTGAAGGGACCATAGGGGCCGAACCCCGCCTTCAACGATGGTATGGGGGCCGACAGTGTCCCCCCTATGACACGCTCCATAAAATCACCTTTTATCCTGCCCAGTTTAGTGCGACTATCCCCAAGCGTCTGGTCCCCCAAGCCTTGAACAGTCAGAGGAATATATTCTCTCTCTCATAGACATACATATGTCGGTTTAGTACATATTAATTCTTAGATTAGTACATATTAATCATTTGCCACTCTGTCAGTCTTTGACTACCCCCAACCGCTTGGGCTGGCCGGTAGAGTGACGGTCTCGCTTCATGCAGGTCGGCGTTCAATCCCCGACCGTCCAAGTGGACGGGTACCTTTCCTTTCCCGCCATCAATCCCCCAATCATTATCCTGACCCCGTCCAAGTGCTATATAGTCATAATGGCTTGGCGCTTTGCTCTAATAATTCCCTTCCCCTTCGACTTCCCCCTGTCAGTGAAGACATTGACAGGGGAAGACATTGACAGGGGAAGACATTGACAGGGGAAGACATTGACAGGGGAAGACATTGACAGGGGAAGACATTGACAGGGGAAGACATTGACAGGGGAAGACATCGACAGGGGAAGACATCGACAGGGGAAGACATCGACAGGGGAAGACATCGTCAGGGGGAAGACATCGTCAGGGGGAAGACATCGTCAGGGGGAAGACATCGTCAGGGGGAAGACATCGTCAGGGGGAAGACATCGTCAGGGGGAAGACATCGTCAGGGGGAAGACATCGTCAGGGGGAAGACATCGTCAGGGGGAAGACATCGTCAGGGGGAAGACATCGTCAGGGGGAAGACATCGTCAGGGGGAAGACATCGTCAGGGGGAAGACATCGTCAGGGGGGAGACATCGTCAGGGGGGAGACATCGTCAGGGGGAAGACATCGTCAGGGGGAAGACATCGTCAGGGGGAAGACATCGTCAGGGGGAAGACATCGTCAGGGGGAAGACATCGTCAGGGGGAAGACATCGTCAGGGGGAAGACATCGTCAGGGGGAAGACATCGTCAGGGGGAAGACATCGTCAGGGGGAAGACATCGTCAGGGGGAAGACATCGTCAGGGGGAAGACATCGTCAGGGGAAAGACATCGTCAGGGGAAAGACATCGTCAGGGGAAAGACATCGTCAGGGGAAAGACATCGTCAGGGGGAAGACATCGTCAGGGGGAAGACATCGTCAGGGGGAAGACATCGTCAGGGGGAAGACATCGTCAGGGGGAAGACATCGTCAGGGGGAAGACATCGTCAGGGGGAAGACATCGTCAGGGGGAAGACATCGTCAGGGGGAAGACATCGTCAGGGGGGGGAAGTATCATTACGAATGTCTACAGACTAAATATCATCATGTTTATAATGCGTGATGAAACGTGCAGCTAAACTGTTTGATAAGTCTCGCTGACGATGAGTCACAATGACGTGGCTGATATGATGAACAGACCACACACCATAAGATGAGGAGACCACGACGTTTCGGTCCTTCTTGGACCATTATCAAGTCGTGCGATGAACTGATAATGGTCCGTGACGGACCGAAACGTCGTCGTTTCTTCCTTTCTGACGTAGGTCTGTCTCGCTGGGCCGGCACTCACGCCAGGCAAGCACCGTCTCCCTGTAACAACTGATAGGCAAGCACCGATAGGTAAGCCATCATGGTCAGATAGGTAGGCAGGGCACAGGGCGCCTCCTATTGCTCCCCGCGCTGACTATGTGCGCCTGGCATTCCCAGCTGGAACATCCACCAACGATAAACTTAAATGGTTCGAACAACTTTCTGCTAGGTTCTCCAAAACACTCCTCGATATAGTCCGACCTAGACCAACATCCCCTTACATCTTTGTGTCACGTAAGCAGGAAGATATCATCACTCAACTGGTTAAAGGTGAGATTGCTAATATTGTTTTCACCAGAGAAGACATCATCAATCGACCTAAAAAACCTAAGGAATATATTGTTACCAGTTTTCCCAAAGAGTATCCTCTTGATAGAGCTTATACCCTTGACGGGGTCTACAAGGCAAGACGGATACATAAGGATGGTCAACCTCTCAACAGGATCATCATTGTTTGGAATGGCAGTGACCCTCCCCCTGGACATTACACCTTTTTTGGACATTTCATCCCATCAAGTCCTATAAAACCTTGGGTATCCCCCCCTGTTGTTTGTTATAAGTGCCATGGTACTCATCATATCTCTAGGTACTGTCAACATGACCCTGTGTGTGGGCTCTGTGCTGAACAGCACCAAACAAGGGAGTGTCCTCACAGGGACCCCCCCTGCCCTTGAGGATGGGGAGGAAGCCTCTCCTCTGGTCCGGAAGTGTCCCAGGTGTATGCTTCAAGGTGTAGATGTTTGGCATCCTGACTGCCCTCGACGCCCCGCCCTCTCTACCATGAGCAGGACGCCAGAGACGTCTGGTCCAGCATCAGGAGGCACCCAGCTGGAAGCTCCTAATGTCACCTCTAGTAAGCAGTTTCCAACCCTCGATGGGCTAAGGCAAACAAGCAAAGATACAGAAGAAATTAACTGGTTAAAAAATAAAATTATGGAATTGGAAGTTAAAATACAAACATTAGTGATGAATCTGCCCGGTGATAGTGAAGTGAATCATGCTAGCGATAGTGATCAAGTAAATTCTCCCAGCACCAGTAGTGATGCGAGTGGTAATGTTGCAGCTGCTGAGGCTACTTCACCTGTCTCTACGGAACGTGAGTGTCAAATCCCCGTGGGGAATGGTGTTAGAGTAGTCATTGATCCCTCACTGGCACCCCAACTAGATCGTCAAGACACCCTTGATTTGGTTAAAGGTAAAGAGTTTAAAAGAATACCAACTTCTACTCAGGTTAGACGCCTCCTAGACAAAAGTACTCAGGACACACGGAACAAAATTACTTATGTTCTCCAAGTGTTTAACGAGCTTAAATGTTACCTTAATTCCCTTGACACTTAACCATGGCTCATCAAACAAAAACAATTAAGTTTCTTTCTTGGAATATTCGAAGTGTTTATCTTCGGATAAATGACGTAATCTTGTATGCTAAAATGAAAGACGTGGATGTGATCTGTTTACAGGAACCATATACGTCCACAACTATCAAGAAGGTCCCACCCAGGATACCTGGGTATACAGCATACAACAACAGTATTGGAACTGGTTTACTAACGTATATTAAGAGTGGATTAATCTGTAAACTAATTAAAAATCATAGGAGTGATAGTATACATTATCAAAAATTCAAATTGCAAACTGCAAATAGCCATTTCCTACTGTATAACATATATGGACGATGTAGTGTACTTAAAGCAGACCTGCTACCGAAACCTACAGGTAACACAGCTATGTTATGTATGGGTGACTTTAATGCTCGTCACACTGCTCTTGGTGACGTTCAGTGTAACAATAATGGAAGGGTCTTCTTGAAATACCTTAATGATCATAATATTACTGTGTATGATACTGATAAACAGACCCATTTATTGGGGGTAGACTGGATTATGTGATTGGATACAGCCTAGTAGATAGCAACGTCAACGTTAAGCTCATCCCAGAACTAGTAAGTGATCATTTTGCAATATATTGTGAATACAATGTGGCGGATATTAGGTCCAATCCTCATCCTAGAGTTAAAATTAACATTCCAGACAATCTTAAACAGCACTTTAAGGCTTATGTACATAAGTGGTACACTGGGTATACACCTGTATCAGTGGACCACTTGTACAATGATCTTGTCAGTATCATTACCAGTTATTATGATACCTGGGTTAAATCAAGGAAAAAAATGAACACTCGTTCTTCCTCATGGACAGAGGATCCTATTATTATTGCAGAGCTAAAGTGCTTCAGCTGCTGACTCTTATAAACGAGACAAAACAGCTGACAATTTACTTGCATTCCTTAATGCCAACAGAGATTTTCGCGAGCTTAAGGGTCAAGTTAAGAACACATATTGGGAACAATTCCTACAAGGTATCAATAGAACTACAACATTATCAGAAATGTGGAACAAAATTAAAAACATTACCAAACCTTCAGCCCCAGTTCAGCTTCATCATACTCCTGCAGAATATGCTGACATGCTCCTAGCTCAATGGTCTAGTGTCTCACAAATTTCTTCCTTACCCCCAGATATACAGCAGCATTTAAGACATACCAACATTAACAGAAACTTTAATATTGAAATAGCACGCTCCTCACCAGATTTAACAGATCAGTTTCCTATAACCCCCTTTGAATTAACATCAGCATTAGAGGAACCTAAACAGATTGCTCCTGGTGAAGATGGTATAACTTATAACATCTTGAGCTTACTGAATGATGTCCCTAGCCACCCTCTGCTTGACCTCTATCAAATGAGTCTCTCACAAGGTATCTTGCCAAAGAAATGGACACAAAGTCTCATAATACCAATTCCTAAACCTAACTCTCAAAAATTCAGACCCATTTCCCTTACATCTTGCATGTGTAAAGTCTTGGAGAGAATTGCTCTCAATCGTGTCATGTTTCAGGTCAAAGAAAAACTGGCCCCAAACCTATATGGGTTTATGCCCAAGTGTAGCACACAAACATGCTTTGCTGAATATTTTGTAAACTCCCAGGATGGGACACAGGCAGCCTTTATTGACCTAAAGTCAGCTTTCGATGTAGCGAATGGCGAAATAATATTAGAGCAACTTGCTGAATTTGGAATCAAAGGTAATCTTCTGAGTTGGATAAAGAGCTACCTATCCAACAGGCGTGCTAGTGTCCTATTTAAAGGAGTTAAAATACAAGAACAGATGCATTCGAACTAGGCACACCTCAAGGTGGTGTCCTAAGCCCTATGCTCTTCAATATACTTATGCACAAACTTATCCATGACATACCTGTACAACCTACGGAAACAGCTATATGTTATGCTGATGATATTTGTATTATGGCACACAGCAAACCAAGGCTACAAATGTTACTTGATGCATTCTCCAAGAAAGTAGTAGAATGTGGCCTCATAATCTCTGTTGATAAAACAAGGGTTCTTATTCCCCATTCTCTTCATGCTAACTATACTATTAATGGAGTGCCCGTGGAGACTTGTGAGTCTTATAAATATCTTGGAGTCGAGGTTAATGATATAAATCTCGTCAGCAACCTGCGTAAAAAACTTGTTGAGCGTCTTAAACCTCTCAGAACTCTTGTTGGCAAAGGATTTGGCATTAACATAAAATATGCTCGTAGTTTTTATATTGCCTTTATACGATCTGTTGTTGATTATTATGCCTTGCATCTTCTTAATTTTTCTCCTAAACAATTAAAAGGCCTAGATGTAGTACAGAATGATGCCATGCGCATCATCCTGGGTTGTCCTAGAACTGTCAGAATTGTTAACATGAGAAAGGAACTAAACTTACCTTCAATTTACGAAAGAATAGTTCTACTTAGTACTATGTTTTGCGTCAAAACTTTGAAAAATAATGGTCCCTCCAGCTCTATTCAAATTAAATTGAGATCCATTCTAAACAATTCTGACTGTTCCCTCAATCCGCCGCAAAAAGCTCCCTACAGTGTGTGGCTCAGTTGTTGTGCCTATAATCTTCAGAAACTGAATGTGTCTCTTAACCCTGATAAAACTGTTCACTATATTCCCCCTTGGAAAGATGTGGAGGTCTCTCTGCATTATACTCCCATCAGTGTAAAACAAATGTATAACACTGACATTTTGAGATGTATAACATTAGAAGCTATTGACAGTCATCTTCAAATTCTCAAACCGACTGAATCCTATGCCTTTACTGATGGCTCTGTGCAGTTAGGCACTGGTAGAACAGGTTGTGCATGTGCAGTGTATAAAGGGAATGAAATGATCATGACTAGTACACAGAGATTGAACAACTGGGCAAGCACGACACAGACCGAGCTATTGGGTATTTATCTAGCCACTGAATACCTTAAGCTCAATGGTGGTGGAGTTATTTTCTGTGACTCTAAAAGTGCTCTGCAGTCCTTAAATAACCCATCACAATGTATGTCGGAAGTAGCTTGTAATATTAAGTGGAATGTAATTTTTGCCAATGATAATAATTCTTGTATAAAATTTGTGTGGATCCCATCCCATGTTGGAGTTGAAAAACATGACTTTGTAGATCAATTGGCCAATGAGGCTTGCAGGAAAGAAAACATTGATTATGACTTTGGACTATCTAATGCAGTTATTAGAAACATACAAATTAAAGAAATTAATTCAGATTTAGAAGAACTAAGAAATGCACAGAGACCTGAAAGCTGCAGTATTAAAAGTTATGACAAGTTCTGTAATAATAGGTATTTGTATGGTCAGCACAGTAATCGGACCAGGCAATGTGATGTAGTAATTGCGCGAATTCGCCTTGGCTATAGACACATCTGGCAGGTTAGTGAGGCAGCCACTACCAGAATATTCAGATTGTAAACTCTGTGATAAACCTTTAATGCATTCACTAGAACACTATATTGATGAATGTGAAACCGTAAAGGACTTTAGACCTCCTGGCCTATTGTACCACCAACTGTGTAACTATTTTATTGACTCAGGTGTTCTGGACGACATCTAACAATTTACCCAAAATTTGCTTGTCCATTTTAAAGAATGAAGAACAATTTCTATTTATATTCTAAGCTGTATCACTTATGAACCCATCCCTGCCCTTGTGTGGCAGTGCACAATAGAAAGTTGTTTTCACATATCCACACATTAAAACATTGATTGTAACCATGATATATATGTGCTTCAGCCTACAGTTTAGACCTATTGTCTTATGTATGACCCTCTGTCCTGCGTGACAGTGAATACTAGCATTAACCTCAATTTAATAAGACTATCAAAATCCTCAGATTAGGCAAAATTGTAATTAATTTTGTCAATAAAGATGTTAATAATAAATAATAACTCACCCTTGAGCGTGCCCTATCTCCCTTTCTCTCTCTCTCGCTCTCTCTCTCTCTCGCTCGCTCTCTCTCTCGCTCGCTCTCTCTCTCTCTCGCTCGCTCTCTCTCTCGCTCGCTCTCTCTCTCGCTCGCTCTCTCTCTCGCTCGCTCTCTCTCTCGCTCGCTCTCTCTCTCGCTCGCTCTCTCTCTCGCTCGCTCTCTCTCTCGCTCGCTCGCTCTCTCTCTCTCTCGCTCGCTCTCTCTCTCTCTCGCTCGCTCT